>NW_022639595.1:817245-830387 GCF_010583005.1 Odontomachus brunneus
AACACCAATATTCATCGAATATCGAATGTTCCATTGTTTCAATATCTATCAACAAATTATCCAATAAACAACAAATAAAAATTATATAATACTATTATATACTATTATTTGGTGTTTGCTAGGTATGTTATAATATACTGTGAACAATATAAGGATACATTATATAAGCATGAATTGTAAGAACATCGTTGGAGTCATCAGAGTCACCGCGTGCGCGCTTGATTTGATCGTCAGGTTAAGCAACAGTTTAATGCGGTCAGGACATGCATGGTTGGTGACCAGTGGTATACCGCTTGGGATCGAAATTATCGCAGGAGGATTCATGAAAGTTTGGAATGTGTTGACAACTTCGATATCTAGTAATTTATGAGACATGAGAAAATTGGGAATATAAGTATATTTTTGTAAACATTATGATTTTCTTATTTTTCACCTTTGCATAATAATTCTCAGTATTTGATTACTATCAATATTTAACAGTGATTTTATTATCAGTATTCACCAGAAATTAAGTACTAGCCAAAAAATTACTGAATTACTGGTAATATTTAATCACTAATAATTTTTCAGTATTTCTTAGTATAATATTTCTATAAGGGTAAGCACCACCTTGCACATTCCGCATTTCGGACCTCGTTTCGAAACGCACTAAACTATTACCAAATATGGTAATTTTCTTGTCGCCAGGCACTCCCTCCGACAAGACTAAACAATATTATAAAAAAGCGGAGAAGACGCCCGCGTCAGACTTAACACCTCGGTCTCTCGCCCGCGACGTGCGTACCCGGCGCGCATCTTGCGTATTTCTATAAGATCTCGGGAGAAATAATTACAACACGTCTAGTACCCTTTATAATAAAGTCTTTATCTAAAAAGTGACTACATTCCTTTTAAAACGACCTCACTTCCCACCGCCACACACCTCGCCGCGCCCGTACCAACAGGGCACGACAGTTTCAAAGAAATATACTAAACCGTCGAAATACCTGTCAGGATTAACTACAGAACACATCTATAATATATCAGCTGTACATGTAATTTATATCTTTTGCAGCTTATCCATATTGTTCACTTCAATTTTGTTTTGCGATTGTAATGAAAAGAAATTTGTGGAATTGTTACTGTCACAAATTGTTTGCCAAAATTTATTGTTTGAACAGTACTGTGAACGATACATCATTAGTACATCAATAGTAACTATCAGAGAAAAGACTCTTTAAAACTTAATAATTTTATATCTCTGGCAAACTACTGTAGATCAATAGTATTTCTGAAAGTTGTCCTTTTTCAATAAATTTTTAAAACTATCAAACGCTGACAGTTACTGATAGTTGGCAGTAACTATCACTGATCATTCATAAAAGTGATTGCACAGAACTTTCGAGCGTCAACAGTAACTGTAAATTCTTATACAGTAACTGTCAAAAACTATAACTTTCCCAAAGTAATTTTTCCTGAGGGCACAGCCATACATCTAATTAAAAAGATTATCTTTATAAATAATATAAAATTTCATATTACTTTTATTCTATGTGCAAATATTATATATGCTATTTAACGATTGCTCTAAATGCAATATTGCTCTAAATGCAATATTAAGTGCACATTAACAATCGTATGAATTTATTTTGAAACATAGTGAAGAAATTAGATTTCCATATATTTCAGTAAAGTTCGATATATTTTAGTAACTTTCATTAACATTTCAATGAGAGAGAGTTTTTATATCCTAACATATAGAAAAATAAAAAAATTAAATTTTAATTAGCATCATCAATTATCAACGAAATTCAGCTTGATTTCGTTATTTATTCAAAACTTTTTCACGAATTTTTTCATCAATATTTCACCTTTATATAACTAAAAGGACTAAAAGGATTCTCACTAAATGTACAATAAATCGGAGAAGGTTAATATAAGCAATTAAAAGTCATAGGTCGCCGATGAAGTCGACCGATAAAGGCGAAAAATTATTATTTATACTTATTTATACTTATATTATTTATATTTATAATTATTATTTAAATTTACAATATAAGTATGCGAATGTTTTGGAACCCATTCCGGGCCATCTTCAGTGCATATTATAAATTAAAACAAAATGTGATACATGAAAACGAAGACTATGAGTACACCGACGATAATCAGGCAACGATATCAAACGATGTTCGAAATCAAATCAGTTGATCAATGTTCGAATGTTCCCAGAAATCTATATTTAGAACAGTATCACCATTAATAAGGTAAAAAAGCATACCCATTACTAATAGTCTATCGATGTCATCAATTCATATCACAGCTGGCCTCGCATCCCTCATACATCCTGTTTAGACGACGGATAACAGAAATGTAAAAAGGTCGAAACAACGCAATACAAATAAATATAAATTGATATACGGAGAAACGCTAATTACAACACCGTCTATATTCAGAGAACTTGTCAATAATATTATAAGTAAACATTGTTCAAACCGTCAATATCCCAAACTAAATTTAAGCCATATTGTTGTCTTTTTATAAAAATCATTTCAGAGATGACGCGTTTAATATAGTTTTGTTCTCTGTCTAAAATTTGAACGTTCTCCCAGTCAAATATATGATTCTTATATACTCTGTGTTCGGAGATGACTGACAAAGCAAAAGGTTGATGTTTAGTTTGACATGTTCCCTTACTCTCGTGGATAATTTTCGTTCAGTTTGCCCAACATAAGAAAATTCACACTCTTTACAATTAATTTTTGTATACTACGCCACTATGGTCAGTCAATGGTAAAACGTCTTTATGGGATCTAATGAACCTGTCAAGTTAATTCCTACATATGCCATGTGCAAATCAAAAGCTCTTATGAATCGATCCCTGCAAATGAAAAATTTGGCGGTAAGAATCCTGAATTTCAACTCGTATCAAGTTCTTGACAAATTTATTTTTACAATAATTCAGCTTATTTTTAGACCTATAGTGGAATAATTGAGGTGTCCGACGCGTAAATTGTAACAAACGTCCAGGAACAATGTCAAACTTAATACAATTCTTTAAAAACTCAATGCAAAGTTTCAACAAGATATTTTCCTTACATATAATCCATCGTATTAAATTTTGTACAACCGTTAGGCTAAAGTAGAACTGCAAAAATTCGAAAAAACAATATTGAACTGCCACACGCATTATTTCAGACAGCATAAATTAGCTTGGGGCTGGATTTTGCATGCCGTTAGTGGATAATAGAGAGAAGGATGTCATGAAATTTATTAAGCATATCGAGAATAATTTAAGGTTTCTATTGATAACTGACAAACACATAAAATTAGGATCACCTGTTTGCCTTGCATAAACAACTTTTTTGTTAAACATAATTATAGAAAATTGTTTGATAAGCATTTGCTTTCGACTTTTAGAGATACGAGAGAGTTTTTGGCAAATAACATGGATTTATCGTTAACTAGAGCTGATAAGGATAATATTACAATAATGTTTAACAAAAATATGTACTTTGAAAAAATGAATGAATTACTTAGTGACACTGAGACATATATCGAATTAAATCATAATCCTACAAAGAAACTGATTAGAGGTCTTCATATATTAAACAGATGGAAAAACCAGAATTATATATCCAACACAAAATATAAGATTTTTAATGTCACTGATAAGTCGTCACCTAGAGCATACGGCCTTTTTAAAGTACATAAGCCTAATGTCCCGTTCAGACTGATTGTATTGTCTGTTAATAATCTGCTACATGCGTTCGCTAAATTTCTGCATGAAATAATCTATACGAGTGTCCCCTTAGCGGAAAGTAAAGTAAAAAACAGTTTTGAGTTGGTTACTAGAGTATCAGGTTTGCAATTGGAGGAACACCATGAACTAATTTCCTTAGATATAGTACCATTTTTTGTCAACGTACCGAAAGGTTTAGCATTACAAGATATAAAAAATAGATGGATGTATATCTCTAAAAAAACAAATATACCTTTAGATGAATTTTTAATTGCGGTCGGTTTTATTCTTGATTCAACTTTTTTTAAGTTTCATAACAGATTTTATAAACAAACTTTTGGTTCTCCGTTGGGTTCTCCATCGCCGATTTTAGCGGACTTGGCTTTACAAAATTTAGAAAAGAAAGCCTTACGAATGTTACCGATTAAATTATCTTTTTACTACAGATATGTGGACAACATTGTTCTTGCTATACCGGTTGAATTTGCAAACAAAGTGTTAGAAATATTTAACTCATTCTATCCAAAGCTAAAGTTCACAATGGAGATCGATATTGGCAAGAAAATTAATTTTTTGGATGTGACCCTTATATTAAAAAACAATATTTTATGTTTTAATTGGTTTCATAAACCGATATTTTCAGGGAGATATTTAAATTTTTATTCCCACCACCCATTATATTATAAAAAAGGAACCATTTTAGGACTTGTAGACCAAGCCTTTCTTTTATTCTATCCCAGTTTCCATCAGCAAAATTTAAGTTTGGTAATTGGTGTGCTATTGCGTAATGGTTATCCGTTGTCTTTGATTTTCAAGACAATGAATATTAGACTGATTGAATTGATGAATGTGTCTCGAAGGACCAATATCTTGACTGGTAGGAGCAATAGTGGTGATTCTGGTATAAGCAAATATTTTGTTGTTTCATATGCAGAGAGAATTTCGGAACAGTTAAAAAACTGCATAAGAGCTTTTGATTTGCATCCCTTATAGAAATATTATACTAAGAATCATTGATAATTACTTATTATCCAGTATTTTTAATACTGAAAATAAGTAATTATCAATGATTCTTAGTATGATATTTTTATAAGGGATATGGCGTTTGAAAGAATTAACGGTAAACATATAGAAAACTGGTGCCACCTCCGATGGGCTTGACCTTGACATATTATAGAGGTCACTCCCCTGAGTGACCTTCTGAAAGTTTTAGCCGTCGCTGGTTGTTCATTAAAAAATTATTAACAAAAGAAGTTGCATCAAATGAATGTAATTTTTGGACAACGTATACACAAAATACATATTTTTGGACAACTATACATATCGAATTTGTTTGCCACTGCCCTAAGTAACATTCAAAAGGTTTTAATTAGCGCTCATTGTTTGTTAAAAAATTATTCCCAAAAAAAGATACATTGATATCAACACAGATTATATTAAGTGTAGTATGTAAACGGTGTCTGTCCCTAGCCGTGTAACTGGAGGGCTACGGCCCCCAAACTCCCCGCGTCGCAGCGCACATTGGGGCTATTCGGCATGCGTTGTTTCAAAAAGATCTAGAGCTCTTGGATTTCAACCGATTTTGAAGCTTTTTGTTTTAAAATAATTGTCTTGAAATTTGCAAAAGATCTGTCAAGGCCGATTTTTAAAATAATTCTTTAGAAATTATTTATACATATAAACACAGACTTTTTCTTGAAAGTAAATTGAGACTACTGAATAATTTATTGAAATGGGATGATAAATGATTCTTGAGTATATACACATATGTGTATATATACATATATATATATATATATATATATATATATATATATATATATATATATAACATATACAGGGCATCCCATTTTTAAAAACGCACCCTGATAATTCTTCAGCCAAGCATATTCAGCAATAATGTTTCAGATAAAAATTATCGGGTTCAGAGGGGGACACCTGAAGGTGACATTGACTTTGACCTTGAAGGTCATTTTGAAGGTTATTCGAAGGTCAACTTTGCTTTTTAAATAGAAACATCTATTCTTTATTACGGAGCTTTATTCTACGTAAATAAACTAACAATTTTTGTTTGAAAAAATTTTTATACGACCTATATTTTCTAAGATATTTACAGAAATATCTACAAAATTATTGATTTCAATAATTTTTTACTCGAATTATCTCGAATTATTACTATCAACATTAGCAAAAAATAGCAAGAGATAAAAATTGTTTATTTCCGTTATCTCCGATGATAACTGATTTAGTTATAGTAGATTTGGAGACTTTCGCGTTAGGTCGCTTGCCTTTTATTCCGCCTTTTTATTACAGATACGTTGATAATATCATCATGGCACTTCCTTCCTTTGTAATGTTGTAGTCGAAATTTTCAACTCTTATTATCCATGTCTGCAGTTTACATATAAGTTAGAGTCAGGTGGGATAATCGGGTTTTTAGATGTGTCTTTGATGAGATTTAACAGTCGGATAGTCTCTAATTGGTATCGTAAACCCACCTTTTTGGGCCGGATTTTGAACTGTTTTTCTCAACATCCAGAACAATACAAAAGAGGCATGGTCATTGAACCAAGCTTTGAAATTATCTCATCCCATGTTCCATGAAAATAATATCAAGACTGTAGTTCAGATTCTTTTGAACAATAGTTATGCGATTCAATTAATTTTTCCTATTATCAACAACCGGGTTAAAGATTTGATCGCTTGCGGGACCTATGGGGTGGTCAAACATGAAAATGATATGGACTCAGGTCACGGGAATTACCTCACGATTCCGATTAAGAATTTCTCATCTGAAATATCGAAATATTTAAGAGAATTCAAATATAAAATTGCTTATAGAGTTAAGAATAAATTAGATAGGTTTAGAACCAGTCACAAAGATCGTTTGGAGAAAGGTGAGCGCACACATATGGTATAAGATTAAGTGTTGCAATTGTGACACTTTTTATGTCGGCCAAACAAAAAGACAATTACAGACACGCATTAAAGAACATCGTATGCATATCACACGGTCTATTACGCTGCCTTCTTCAATCACTGACCACAGATTACTTTATGGTCATGAGTTTGATTGGGATAACATTAAGATTTTAGATGAGGAACCTGACTATCAAAAACATCTCGTCTCGGAAATGATCCATATCAAGCGTTAAAGCAATGGTCTGAATTCACAGTCAGATTTAGAGGCATTGGATAATGTTTATTTTCCGGTGTTGGATTTGATTTGTGATAGATTTTAATCATATTTTTCCTTTGTTTACAATTGGATGCCTTGTTTGATTCGATTTCCTGATTCCTTCTTATATTCC
The DNA here is from genome assembly GCF_010583005.1 of Odontomachus brunneus. NCBI lineage: Eukaryota > Metazoa > Arthropoda > Insecta > Hymenoptera > Formicidae > Odontomachus > Odontomachus brunneus. The sequence goes on from NW_022639595.1 coordinate 824,275, forward strand.
AATATCAAATGTTTATCTTCACATTCGATATGTGAGAGTGTTTATCTCCATGCGCCCGCACACGATCGGTTGGGTCCGGGAGTTCTTTTTCCGTTACATCTCTGGTATGATCATATTGTACATATTTTTACGAGTTCTTGTAACATATTAATTATTTGTGTTTTTTATTTATGATTGATTTAGTAGACAAACATTGATGTGAGGATTGGAGTGCGATATGCGTCATGAACACAGCTCCTTTAACTTAGTTATACTACATAAGGGTTTTTAAATTTCTAAACTGAAGAGGATTACATCCAATGGTCGAAATGTATTCAATTTGTATTTATTAATTTTATTAAATAAATAACATCCGCAATTTGGCTCTTTATGTCCATTTTATTCTTTTCATAAAAATTGTTTATTTTCTTCTCATAGAGCTCTGAGAATTTTCTCAAAATTTTTTAATTAATTTCTTAGTACCACATTTTCTTGCATTTTCTTGAAGTACTAAAAAGTTTATACAAAATTCTTAAAAAATTCTCAGAGCTTTATGAAAAGAAAATAAACAATTTTTGTTTCTTACTATTTTTCGGCAAAGTTGATAAAATTTGAGTAAAAAATTATTAAAACCAATAATTTTGTATTATTTTCGTAAGTATCTTAGAAAATAGAGGTCGTATAAAAATTTTTTTCAAACAAAAGTTGTTAGCTTCTTTATGCGAAATAAAGTTTCGTAATAAAAAATAGATGTTTCTATTTAAAAAGCAAAGTTGACCTTCGAATAACCTTCAAAATGACCTCCAAAATCAAGGTCAAGGTCACCTTCACATGTCCCCCTCTAAACCCGATAATTTTTATCTGAAACATTTTTGCTGAATATGCTTAACTGAGGAATTATCAGGGTCCGTTTTTTTTTAATGGGACACCCTATATATGTTATATATACATATATAATATGTATGTACATACACATATGTATATATAACATATGTATATATACTCGAGAATCATTTATAACTTATTTAAATACATTGCTCAGTAGTCTCAGTTTACTTTCAAGAAAAAGTCTTTGTGTTTACAGGGTGTCCCGAAGTCCCATGATGACCCTTGGTGAGAACGTAGAACGGATTGAGGTGAGCAAGAAAGTCCTGTGCCGTTTTGCGATATTCGCAATAGTTTTTGAGAAATTAATTATTTTGTCTCAACAAATCAGCGTACAGAAAGCGGCAGCGGAAAGAAAGATGCCTTCGGCCGACGTGCGACCGTGACACTCGCGAATCGTATCTCGCCGCATCCCTCCGCCCATAGCTACGAGACATAGCGAGTCTATGTCTCGTAGCTATGGGCGGAGGGATGCGGCGAGATACGATTCGCGAGTGTCACGGTCGCACGTCGGCCGAAGGCATCTTTCTTTCCGCTGCCGCTTTCTGTACGCTGATTTGTTGAGACAAAAAAATTAATTTCTCAAAAACTATTGCGAATATCGCAAAACGGCACAGGACTTTCTTGCTCACCTCAATCCGTTCTACGTTCTCACCAAGGGTCATCATGGGACTTCGGGACACCCTGTATATGTATAAATAATTTATAAAAAATTATTTTAAATATTGGCCTCGATAGATCCCTTGCAAATTTCAAAACGATTATTAAAAAAAAAAGCGGTTGAAATCGGTTGAAATCCAAGGGCTCTAGATCTTTTTGAAACAACGCATGCCGAATGCGAATCCCCACTGTGCGGCGGGGGGTGGGGCAAGTCTATTGTACTTAAGCTAAAGAGTGAGAATTTCTCACAAAAAACTTGACCCTCCCCCCCGCTGCGGTGCGTATCTGGGGGGCGTAGTCTCCCAGTTACACGGCTAGGGACAGGCACCTTTTTTTTTTATTTTTATTTATTTTCTATTTATGAAACTTCAAATATAATAGGAACACACGCACACACGCGAGCACACGGGCGGGCGAGCAGCGTGTGTGTGTGCGTAAGTGTATGTGTGTGTAGCAAGTATCTTGCTAGCTTACAAATTCGGTGTTTTTGTATATACGGTGTCTAAAAATTACTTTCATTTTATGCAATTTTTTTTGTTAACAACTTTTTAACGAACAAACGACGAACGAACGAACGAGCGACGACTAAAACCTTCTGAAGAGTACTCAGATAACTTATATCAAGGTCAAACCCATCGGGGGTGACACCAGTTTTCTATATATTTATTCACTTTTCATAACAATTCATAAAGACGATCATTATTTTTTTTTTTAATAAGGCAGGGGAAATCTATTACGTACACCCCGGGAAAGCAAGAACTCTCCCGGGATAGTGTGGGACTCTATACATCCCCAAATTTGGAAGAAGAGGCCTATCTACTAAAATCCCTGCCAGAGCCCTTGGCGGCGGTTATGTCTGAGGACGTCCCGAGATCGCTTTCACATATCTTCCGAGACGTCCTCAGCCGCAGGGGGCATTACTGCTCTCCTTTTTCCTTAGTCCAGAGGAGGATTTGTTGCTCCTCCCCCGAAACTTCCGCCTAGTAATCTTCGGCAAGTGGCGGCGGGACAGGTCTTAAAAGATAGCAACCTTTGACTTTGAGAGACTGACAGCTGTACCATTTGGTACAGTAACATTGTTTCTCTCTGTAGTCGCCGTGCGCTCGGGATCGCGCCAGAGATGTCGCTTCCGAACGGCATCTCTGAGCGTTATCTAGGAAGAGGAGAGTGTCGTGAACGTGGAGCGTCAGGTAGCTCAGTGGTTTAGAGCAGTCGCCCGGCAAGCGAAAGACCCGGGTTCGAGTCCTGGCCTAGCAAGACCGCGCTCTCGATATTTTTCTCTTTCTGGAACGAAAAAGATACGCAGATCTCGAACGCACGGCGTCTCGCCGCCACCTAGTATGCTCCTAGTACCTCCTCCTTCTATGGTGCAACTCGGACCGCGTCTTTACACTACAGAAGAGGCGGCGGGACAGGGGGGCCCCACTTGTCCCGCCGCCTCTTCTGTAGTGTAATGACGTGGTCCGAGTTGCCGTCCGAGCCGCGCTCCGTCTACTGCTGCCCCGTCCGAATATTGAGGGGAAGGGACCTAGTTTCCTAGTCCCTCCCCCCTTATCGTCAGGGCAGCCCATCCTCGTACAGCAAAATCCAAGGTCCCCGTAGTATGGGGGGCCTTGCGGACGATTCCCCTGCGGACGCCGAGTAACGCTCCTCGTTACCAGGGGGTCCCATCTTTAATTGGCGGCAACCTTCCTCCGGCGTCGGTTGTCGCCTCCCCCTTTGTCCCGGCGGCCCGGTTGCGAAAGAGGGAAATTAGGCGCACCCGTTGGATTCCCTAGGGATGGGACCACTAACAAGTCCCCACAAGTGGTCCCTTCTCCCCCGGATACGCCTTCCATCTATATTCCTCGCTGGTGCGCGGGGGGAGGGAGGGCCCTGCGTCTTCTTCGTCTGGGCCCTCCGCCTCCGTCCCTTTCTAACTCGCATCTTCGGCGGCGTTCCTCCACCTCCTTTTGCGACATCACCTTGTCGTAGAAAGAGGTGACGGCGGACCAGTCGATTGATAGCGCTATCAATTTGAATCGTTTTCTTTAAGCTGTATCATTCTCGCTTAAAAGTTCAGATATGAATCCTATCGTATTTTATTGTATTTTATCTGCTTATACACGATTTTGTATTCTATAATTAATAGGAACTAATGATAGAAATTCTGTCACTATCTATAGTATTCTATTGTATACGATAGAATATTATTCATATTTTGTAAATTCACGAACCAAAATCCATATTCAAAACGATAGAAAATTAATAATTAATAAGTTTATTCTATCGTTTTTTATAAACTTTTTTTTACTAGAGATGGTAAGGTGGATTTTCTTTTTTTTTTCTAATTGTACTCTTTTATAATTACTAAAAATTTATAGCCTTTTATAAGTTTATCTATTTAATAACAGTTAACAATAAAAAATTTTTTACTATAAAAATTTAAAGATACCGAAATGGAGAATGTGCGGAATTTTGTAGACCTCACTTTATTAGCTAAGGGTTAAATTAATAATAAAAGTACGAAAAATATAATTTTTATTAAAATTAAATCATTTTATTAAATCATATTATCAGAAAATTGTATTAATGTGTTAAAGACAACACATATAGATAAACTGTAAAATGTTTATATCGATCGATGAAGTGGTGTAAAATCTAAAGCAATAGACTCATAATGTAAAGATACCTTAGGGCCCAAGTTCGAGTTTCCATCAGTGCCAATGAGAATTTTTAAATGTAACATTGGAATCAAGTAATCTAAGATTTTCAAGTAAAATTAGCAAATACTATTTACAAATAGTTTCTGTTAGAAAAAAGTAATACATATTATATATAAAAAATTTATAAAGTATATGTTTCTGTATTATTGTAGATAGATTGCTGCAACGTTTTCTTACTGTAATCCTATAATGTCTGCAATTATTACAATGCAAGATTGCCGAAACATTTTTGCAACATTCTATAGATATATTTAAAAAATATTTTACAAGTATTTCAGTAAAACATTACTAAAACATTGTTTAAATTTTGCAGCAATCTTGTATTGTTATAATCGCGGACATAAAAATATTGCAGCAATATTACAGAAACTTTCCCGAAATGTACTAGCAACACTGGTGAAAGGTGTAATATTTCAGTTGAAACATTGCAGAAATATTGCCAAAATGTTCTTTATCGTGTGGTTTGAGGAGTGTTCAAATTTTCCTATACATCCAGGGTTGCGTTCAAATTCTCCACCCGGAGGGTGATCGCTGAGTGATAAAGTGAGTAGGCGGAGCTAGCGAAAAGTTCCTAAGTGGTTTGTAGAATCTGAACGCACTTGAAGCCATTCTATCTCTTTATATGAATCTTTTGCATATATAAACAATATAAACAATATAAATTATTATAAATTGCATAATATAATATAGAGAAATTGTTGAGTAACTAGCTGCAACTATTTGATAAATGAATCTCAATTCTGCATTTTAATATATTCGCGTTACTTTCTCACACATTTACACAATTTTATATTTATATCTATTTTTTTGTTACTTATATTTGTGTATACAATTAGAAATTTAATTTGAAAAATAATAATTGAGTATATACGTAGCTTAAGGACATATCATTCATATGGTCCCTGTAAAAAGTCATTAAAGATTAGAAATATGTTAATATTTTCATTTCTTATGACTTCAATTGTTAATTGATAACCGCAACGAAACTTTAAATATTTCGAAGGTGATGATAAACCTTCTGTTGAGGAAAGACAAACGTCATAGCACGGTAGAACCATAGTTTACATTTGAATTGCGCGGGCTTTCATGCTCGCGCACTCTAACACGCTCTCCTTCGCGCTTTCGAACGCGATTAGAGAGTGAAGCGTATTGGAGAGCTGTTGGAGCGATGTTGTACGTGCGAGGGATGTGTGGTGCGCATGGATGCGTAGCGCGCATCTCGTCAGGAGAGTGGTGGCGCAGGGTGACTGCGCAGGAGAAGAAGGGGAAAACAAGGGCGAGCTGCGCACGGAAACAAGAGGACAAGGACTCCTTGTTTCGCTCTGTACAACGCAACAGCCTTTTTTCAAGCTGAAGGGATTGATATAGCCAGAGGTTGGAGAGGTGACAAAAAAGGAGGCTCTGGGATAAAGGTTGCTAAAGGGGAGGCTCAGGGACAATAGTTGTAAGAAGGAAGTGTCTCTGTGAGACGTAAGGGTGAGTGATCTCTTAATACGAAAGTGAAATGTGTCCGCCATTAATCTATTGTAAGAGACGTCAATTGCAACTCCTTCTATATTGCTGCAACGCAATAATTGAATGTGAGATTGTACATGTGGCAATTGCGCGGCATATTGATAGTGGCACGCAGTAATTAGGCTGAGTGTGGTTCTCTAGTGGCATTTAGGCTGCTAGACTGTGAGTCGCAAAATACACTTAGGTATTTTGCAGTTTGCAACGGAGCGCAAACCTTTCTTTTCTCTAGTGGCATTGAGGCTGCTAGACTGTGAGTCGTAAAATACACTTAGGTATTTTGCAGTTTGCAACGGAGCGCAAACCTTTCTTTTCTCTAGTGGCATTTAGGCTGCTAGACTGTGAGTCGCAAAATACACTTAGGTATTTTGC
>NW_022639595.1:830568-872238 GCF_010583005.1 Odontomachus brunneus
TGTACGTGCGAGGGATGTGTGGTGCGCATGGATGCGTAGCGCGCATCTCGTCAGGAGAGTGGTGGCGCAGGGTGACTGCGCAGGAGAAGAAGGGGAAAACAAGGGCGAGCTGCGCACGGAAACAAGAGGACAAGGAACTCCTTGTTTCGCTCTGTACAACGCAACAGCCTTTTTTCAAGCTGAAGGGATTGATATCGCCAGAGGTTGGAGAGGTGACAAAAAAGGAGGCTCTGGGATAAAGGTTGCTAAAGGGGAGGCTCAGGGACAATAGTTGTAAGAAGGAAGTGTCTCTGTGAGACGTAAGGGTGAGTGATCTCTTAATACGAAAGTGAAATGTGTCCGCCATTAATCTATTGTAAGAGACGTCAATTGCAACTCCTTCTATATTGCTGCAACGCAATAATTGAATGTGAGATTGTACATGTGGCAATTGCGCGGCATATTGATAGTGGCACGCAGTAATTAGGCTGAGTGTGGTTCTCTAGTGGCATTTAGGCTGCTAGACTGTGAGTCGCAAAATACACTTAGGTATTTTGCAGTTTGCAACGGAGCGCAAACCTTTCTTTTCTCTAGTGGCATTTAGGCTGCTAGACTGTGAGTCGCAAAATACACTTAGGTATTTTGCAGTTTGCAACGGAGCGCAAACCTTTCTTTTCTCTAGTGGCATTTAGGCTGCTAGACTGTGAGTCGCAAAATACACTTAGGTATTTTGCAGTTTGCAACGGAGCGCAAACCTTTCTTTTCTCTAGTGGCATTTAGGCTGCTAGACTGTGAGTCGCAAAATACACTTAGGTATTTTGCAGTTTGCAACGGAGCGCAAACCTTTCTTTTCTCTAGTGGCATTTAGGCTGCTAGACTGTGAGTCGCAAAATACACTTAGGTATTTTGCAGTTTGCAACGGAGCGCAAACCTTTCTTTTCTCTAGTGGCATTTAGGCTGCTAGACTGTGAGTCGCAAAATACACTTAGGTATTTTGCAGTTTGCAACGGAGCGCAAACCTTTCTTTTCTCTAGTGGCATTTAGGCTGCTAGACTGTGAGTCGCAAAATACACTTAGGTATTTTGCAGTTTGCAACGGAGCGCAAACCTTTCTTTTCTCTAGTGGCATTTAGGCTGCTAGACTGTGAGTCGCAAAATACACTTAGGTATTTTGCAGTTTGCAACTGAGCGCAAACAGCTAATTTCTAGCCAACTGCACTTTGGCAGAAGGCATAGGTGAAACCCGCTAAAGGAGCTGCTGGGATTTCATTATTAAGATACACTCGAATTTGTTGTGTGACGTTAGCACAAAGCATTAAGCTGCAAACAGCTTCAAAAGTTAGCTGCTCGAGAGTGGCTAAATATTTATTTTCAGTATGAGTCTAATCATTTCATTCCAAAAGAGCCATGATTTTAACATATATTGTTTCTGATTATTCAATACCCTTTGAGTTCTAAAATATACTTCATATTAATTAAAAACGATTTGTTCTGAGGTCAATTATTTGAAAACACCTTGTCCCAACGAATCCTAGTAGAAATATTCTTAATTGAACAGAAATATAATTAAGTAATAAGATTGTTAATATTTCTTACTTTATTGATAAAATAAAAGTATATAATATTAAAAATAAATATAATATAATATAAATAAATAGAATATAAATAAAATTTTCATTGATTGTTTAGATGAATGATACGTTAGACATAATTTACAATCTGTTAAGTAAGAGCATATGTGAGTTAATTTATAGAAAAAATTATTTAATTCAATTTTCAAATATATGGATACTTTGTATTCGATCCGAACAAAGATGCAATTGTATTAATAATGCGTCCAGTCACCATCGACATTGATAATTGCCTGGTATCTTCGAGGCATGCTTTTGACCAAGTTAACGATGTATTCATGTGGTAAAGACCTCCAAATGCGACGAATTTCTCGAAACTGTTTCAAAGTGAATACTTTTCTTCCACGAAGTTTATGCTTGATGTATGCCCACACATTCTCGATTGGGTTTTCGTCGAGCGACTGCTTCCACTCAGTGCTTGCTGCGGTGTTTGGGATCGTTGTCCTCTTGCAGGATCCATTGTTTTTTATAAAACAACATTCGGCAGTTGGTAATAAGGATTTTTTGTATATTTCGAGCATTTTCGGAGCATTCAGATTGTAGGTAAACAGATGCAAAGCTCCGAAACTCAGTTTTGAAAAGCAGTCCGAAAGATGCACTTTCACTGGATGCTTAACGATCCGCTGTACCAACCTGTTAATGGAAGTTGACCAGGCTCGTGGAGCGATAACATATTCCCAGAAAGCTTCGTCCGTAAAAATTATATTGCTCCAATTTCAGTCAATATTGTCTTTCGCCCAAGCGAGTCGCTTCGTCACGTGCTTTTCACCTAACAACGATTTTTTCACTGTACTGCCATTTGATATCATGAACACGGAGATGAGTTCGGATAGCTTCGTATGTTGTATCTAAACCTTTTTGCTTCAATTTTGCTGCTTCTTGACGCAGTGTTTAGTATTAATCTAGGATTCTGCGAAAATGTTCACTCACATTTTATTGGCTTTACGGGACATTTTGTCTATCAAGCCACGTTCAGGCAAGTCATTAATAGTTTTCGTCTCCTTGTATCGCTGAACCCACTTACACACGAATGATTTCGACTTCCCCATGTATTTAGCAGCCGCTGCATGAAACATTTTCGGACCTTTCGGTTGGGAACAGAGGAACACAGCCTCGTAGCGCAACGCGTACGCGGCACTCATGGCGTTTTACGCGTTTATCTGACATAACTTTAATGTCAACTGAATCTTTGTTGACAATGCATGAAAAGCAAAAGTTCCCTCTATCCACTCACGTAAGAATTAGAATAATACTTTTTACCGACTGCTAGTTATACCACACATGCTCTTACTTATACACCCGTATATTCAGATTGTATATAGGCCCGTATTCTGAGTTCTCTTTTAATGATAAATGAGAAAAAATGACTAAAAATGACTCGTAGCCAATCAGAAAGTTTATAAGCCACTTATTTATCGTTAAAAGAGAACTAAGAATACGGGCCGTAATGTAGATTATTTATATTTTATGCGTAAATGCCCTACTCTGTCTTAAATATTGAAATGTTGTATTGACAATACTAAAAATTTGTAGCGTACTTACCTTAAATCTCTCTCTCTCTCTTTCTTTCTCTCGCTCCGAATTGTTCCTCCATACAATAATCTACACGATGATCCTTTAGTACAGGAAGAAGTCTGGCGTTATCACTACCCGTTTTACCCGGCTCAAGGACCGGGTGAGTTCAGATTCTTCATCCGGGTGTACTCTATTACTAGAAACACTATAGTACATGTTACATATACTATAACACTTCTAGTAATAGAATCCACCCGGGTGTGGAATCTGAACGCAGCCACCCATGTGGTTTTTCCACCCTCCCGGGTGGAATAGAGTGACAATATGAACGCCCCACTTGATGTCCGGCGGGAGACCTTAGAAGGAATCTGAACGCTCTTTGGGAGTTAAGGTGCATCCGGGTGGGGAATTTGAACGCACCCCAGGATAGTCTCAGAATGTGTTGTACTATTTGGGAAATACTGAACATTGTTTACGATTAAGTTAGGTACATAATTGATTGATTTCTCTATGCGTATAAGTTTTTTGCTGATATGTTCTATTTACTTGTAATAAATATATTATGTTAACGTTTAAAAGCATATTTCGACTCATGTTTTTAAAATATTTTAAAAATATTTTGAAAGCAATATTATATTAAATAATATTAAATAATATTATATTAAATATTTGTAAAATATTTATAAAATAACATTTAAAAATTATAATATCAAAAAATTAAAATTAAAGTTAAAAAATATAGACTTTGTTTTTTGCTTACTGGGTTATTAAATTCAAATATATTTTTCCTTTATATATAACTAAAAGCATGTCAATATATGATACTTTTGGTGAATATTACATAATATTTGTAAGACATTTATAAAATATCATTAGAAAACGATAAAAAATTATACATACTCTATAAATTTCTTGGAATAAAGTTTTACTCTAAACGAGTGGGTATTTACTTCAAGCTGTTATGTCCTATTGACTACAAGCACCTTCACTCGGAATAGATTCTGTAGGATTGATCACTTATCCAACAGAATTTCGAAATAATTAAGTAAACAAGGGAGCTTTAAGGGGGGGAATACCTTTAGGCCGGTGAAAATAAGGTGGCTTTTATGAATTTTTTATAAAGAAACTGGTTTGTCTTACATTTTTTAAACTTTGGATATTATTTATTAGTACTTTTAACTATCACAACATATTTTTGTTTTTACAAAATATTTTAAAATGGCGGATTTGTGGTACTGTCTTCCGGCAAGGTTGTAACGCAAGCTGTGAAACAGTGTAAACTTCTGCTATATTAATCTGAAATAAACACGTAAAAATTGTTTTGATTATTAACATTTATACGGTGTGCGCGAACCTAAGAAAAGTGAAAAAATAGAAAATTATAAAAATAGCACATTTTTTATAAATAAGTTCAGATTTTACACGGAATTTTTGCTATATTTTGCAATAAAAAAGTACTTTTTTCGATGATTCTTTAAAACCTATAGGTTTAAGGACAAGGTAATATTGTTATTTAGATGTATACAAAGTTTCAACAAGATCGGTCAAATAGTTTTTGAGTTGTTCCTTCATCAATTTCGAAAATGCAGTTTTGAGAAAAACACGTTTAAAGTTTCGAGAAGTGAGAATTTAATGATTTCAATGACTTACCGGTTAGTTTGCAATTCCAAGACCATAGAATAGTCCTTCAGCTTCCTCATAAATCTGATTTTCCTCCAAATGTTATATCTACGGTGCTCCTGGTTCGTAAAATAGAAGCATATCCTTCATTAAACAAGCCGGCTGCCATATATGCTGCAATTTCAATTTTCAGCCCAGAATGCAGGTGCTTTGGAGCGAAGCGCTAAAGAGTTGAATTACAACTTTCGTTAGCATTCTGTGTATGGCCGTTCAAGCATCTTTGGAGTAGATCTTCTTGTGACAGATCTTCATAGACAGGAAGAATATGCTTCTGTATGTCTGGTTGCAGTGGTACAGAGTGCTCCAAAAGTTCCAAATTTGCTCCAATAGCTTGAGCTTTTTAACACTTGTACCAGCTGCAAGATTGCCACTGAAACGTGTTTTACGCGGATTTGATGCTCGGGATATCACATCCTTTCGAATACGACTTCTCTGAGTTTCAAAATCGTTCTATATAACCGAATTTCGAAGCTAAACTGACTGCGACACTGGCGCCAACCCTCTCTAGTAAAGGCAGTTGGATGATATATAATAGTCCTATCACTTGAAATATTTCATAAACACTTCTTTCAAAACATCTGTTCTACTCGAACTAACGGTACAAGAATTATAAAAGAGAGGATTATGAAAGGCTGGCTTTCCGCTCCGAGCGACGCGCTCCGGTTTCGAGTAAGGATAGGTCATATTCATAAGCTATAACAACAGGACTTCGAATTTCGCTTTAAAACTTTAGAATCATATTCTGGAGAGGTACTAACATCTCATGAAACAAAAATTTTTGAAATTTTTGAAGGTACTAAAGGTATTTCCCCCCTTATACCTCAATTTATATCACCTTACGAAAACATCTATATAAGATAGTCATGAAACACGTTACCCCACTGCACACAATCATGAATCATCAAATATCACCTCCTAGCAATTTATTGAGTGTACAACTTAGTTCGGTCCGTTTTCAAAAGATGGCTCTAGGTACTATAAATGGTTGACGGCGACAGCTGATTTTTGCTGTATCGTGAAGTGTCAACATCTGTCAACCAAATATTGTTTACAAGCCTTTGAGTTTTGCACAACAAGTTTAATTTTTACTGCGTTGAAAATGTCGAGTTTCGTTCTAAATAAGCATCATTTGCGGGAAGTTTTAATTTTCTGTTTCAATTGGAAGAAAAGTGCAGCTGAAGCGCATCGAATGCTTGTGGAAGTTTATGGTGAATCTGCACCGTCGGATAAATCTTGCAGAGAATGGTTTCGACGATTTCAAAGTGGTGATTTTAGTGTTGAAGACAAAGAGCGTTCGGGTCAACCGAAAAAGTTTGAAGATGAAGAATTAGAAACATTACTCGATCAAGATTCGTGTCAAACGCAAAAAGAGCTCGCAAGAACATTGGAAGTTACTCAACAAGCTATTTCGAAACGACTCAAAGCCGCGGGATACATCCAAAAGCAAGGAAATTGGGTCCCATACCAATTGAAACCGAGAGATATCGAATGACAATTTTACATGTCCGAAATGTTGCTTGAACGGAAAAAGAAGTCTTTTCTGCATCGAATCATTACCGGGGACGAAAAATGGATTCACTACGACAACCCGAAACGCAAAAAATCGTATGTAAAGCCCGGCCAACCGGGAACATCAACGCCGAAGCCGAATATCCATGATGCCAAGGTAATGCTCTGTATTTGGTGGGATCAGAAGGGTGTGATCCACTATGAGCTGCTAAAACCTGGTCAAACCATCACGGGAGACTTCTACAGGCGACAATTGATCCGTTTAAAGCGAGCTATAGCCGAAAAACGTCCAGAATATGCGACCAGACACGAGTCCATAATCTTTCACCATGACAACGCTCGGCCTCATGTTGCTGTTCCGGTTAAAAACTATTTGGAAAATAGCGGATGGGAAGTTCTGGCTCACCCGCCTTATAGCCCAGAACTTGCCCCTTCCGACTACCATTTGTTTCGATCGATGCAGAACGCTTTGACTAGAATACACTTCACTTCAGAACAGGGTATCAAAAATTGGCTCGATTCATTCTTGGCTTCAAAAGATGAACGCTTCTTTCGCGACGGATCCATAAATTTCCAGAAAGATGGGAAAAAGTAGTGGCTAGCGATGGACAATACTTTCAATAATGTATTAATTCATTTTATCATTCAAATAAATGCGTTTTTCAAGCAAAAAAAACGGACCGAATTAAGTTGTACACCCAATATCATCTAACTTTCTCGGATTTTCCGTGACCCCAGAATTTGTTCCATCCAACCCATCATCCTCACCTCAAGCACATTTTCATCGAATACGGCAACCACTATCCCTGAAATTTCCTATATTCCAAACCTAGCCGTTTCCTATAAAAATCCCGACCCATACAATACTTCGATACTTATTCTTCTGCGTCTTCGTACCAAGGCCGTCACGTTGCCACTTAGCCTTTTATTCTTGAATCGAGCAACTATTGTTTCCCGCGACATGAATAACAAAAGATCCTGGTGAACATCGCTTTGGCCGTGAATTGAAGAAACACAGAGGCAAGAATCCAATAAAGAGACGTTCTGAAAGCAAGATACCCTTCACCATTTGCAAAGGCTACCAGATACTAGCTTAAACTTTGGAAGTAAGTCATCGGTTCATCTTTCACCGCGTTCGAGTCATGTATTCACGATAATTACAGTAAGTTCAACATTTGACTTTATCTTTCAAGACCTACACCTTTATTTATTTATTTTAGTAGGTCACCAAGTGCAATTCCACTATGTCTACCTAGACACTATCTTCTTACATCTCGGCACGCTTTTTTGCATAACGCTCCATCGCCATCGCGATTGGTGCTGCGAGCTCATACGGGGCCGATATCTCAGCACTGTCCATTTGACGTCCTTCTTTCCTTACCTCCTGCCTCCTTAAACTGTTCAGGAACCACCTATTAAGTCCATATTTTCTTCATCACTTATTCATCTCCTTCATAGTAATGGAAATTTAACCTTCTCATTTATATTCACACATACATATATACATATATACATGTATATCCACACATTGCGGCATATTTTCAATATTATAAAAAACCTGTATGCGCTTTATATTGGGCCTTAATTGCCACTACATTTTATAACGATGTTCATAATTTGATTAAAATAAAAATACATATATTTACTATATCGCATGCTTAAGAATGATTAAACTTTTCACCTCGTAATCGAGTTATTCTTAATCAAAACCTTCTTCCCCTTTTTCCTTCATCGCTCGAGGTCTAATCTCGAGTAAAGAAATTTGGTTTTCTGATTCAAAATCGAACCGTTCACCGTACGTTGCTGCGCCGTGTAAAGCGACTCATCAAGCCGCTAACTAACTCATTAACGTTCATGTACGACGAGGCTTATAATAAGCAGTCAATAGGTTGTGTTCTTCTCCAGGACATAACAAAGCAATAGTGAAAATGTTGCCACTTTGAATGGAGTGACATCTTACTTTTCATAAGAGTGAATATTTCACTCCAACTAGTAAGTAAAATTTTTACTCCAAGTAGAATAAAATTTTTATGATGAGGTAAAAAGTAAAACCTTTAGTTATATCTTGTTTGTGATTGACCTCTAATTATATCACAATCTTTTTAATGGTGTACTTAGAATTTAGCAAATTCCATTTTTAATAAGCTTGAAAAAATTCGTTTACCCTAGACGGAGTGAGAGAGAGAAAGAACCTGAAAGCTTCTGTTTTTTAATTATTCGCCTTACTTATCGAGTCAGTATTATTAATTGATGAAAATGATTTTTATAACAGTGCGGTCCATAAGTTTTAGGACTGAATTTTCTATCTTTTTTAGTGATCTACCAGAAATGACTATGATAGAGTAGACTCTCTTTCCTTCTCTCTCCCTCTCTGTCCCTCTCTTTCTCTCTCTGTCCCTCTCTCTCCCTTTCTCTCCCGCTCTCTCCCTCTCTCTTCCTCTCTCTCCCTCTTTCTTAGCCATCTCTCTCTCTCTCTCTCTCTCTCTCTCTCTTAGCCATCTACCAGGACGTAGTTAGAAATAGAACTATGTTGTAGAAACCTTACTCGACACATGTGCCAATGGGCATGAGTGTGATTTTAGTAATGATTAAGACCAGATGTTTCGAATCTTCATTATTTAATCTCTGTCACACACACAACCGTGAAATGGATGTGAAGGAAGAGCAACGTGTGGCGATAAAATTTTTTTTTGCAAAGCTGATTTGTCATCTTCGAAAATTGTCGAGTTGTTTCAAAAGGCTTACGGAGATGCCTCCTTGAGTCGTTCATTTTCACTGGCAGCAACGATTCGACAATTTTTTAGCCAAAAACGAGTGGCAACTTTACACTACCCTCCATACTCACCCGACTTGTCTCCTCCCTACTATTTCCTATTTCCAAAGTTGAAAATGCAGCTGGAGAGTACAAGATTTGTCACGATTGAGGATATTCAAGAAGCAGTGATGGACCGTTTAAAGGATTAGCCTCTCATTCTGTCTAGAGTGAGCGAATTTTTTTAAACTTATTAAAAATGGAATTTGCTAAATTCTAAGTACACCATTAAAAAGATTGTGCAATAGTCAGAGGTCTGTCAAATACAAACAGGATATAACTAAAGGTTTTACTTTTTACCTCATCATAAAAATTTTATTCTACTTGGAGTAAAATTTTTACTTACTAGTTGGAGTGAAATATTCACTCTTATGAAAAGTAAGATGTCACTCCATTCAAAGTGGCAACATTTTCACTATTGCTTTATTATGTCCTGGAAGAGAACACAAGCTATTGACTGCTTATTATAAGCCTCGTCGTACACGAAGGTTAATGAGTTGGTCAGCGGCTTGATGAGTCGCTTTACACGACGCAGCAACGTACGGGACCGTTTAAAGGACCGTTTAAAGGACCGTTTAATCCCCGTGGAAGACTTTTCCAACGCCACGAAGAAGTGGGAAACTCGTGCCAACCAGTGTATTGCGTCAAGTGAATCTTATTTTAAATAAATAAAAAAAAGCAATATCCGCTTTCATTTTCTATTTTTTATCGCCTTAGTCTTAAAACTTATGAACCGCACTGTGTATACGTTGTTTCCAAATTATACACTCTTTCATGAGTTGAAAATTTACTCCATACGAGTGAAAAGTCAGTCTGACTCGTGTGACTGTCGTCATTTTATTTGTCGAGCGAAAATTTCCACAAAATCCACGACACAGAATGAAAATTTTCACTCTACGATATACAGGGTGTATTAGACCACTCGCGCCATCTCTTTTATTCGGCAACCGAGTGTCGTACGGAGATTAATAAGAAATTTTTATAGGAAACCTTACCCATAAAATCAATTGGTGCTATTACGATTTTTTAGAAAAAATTGGAAGTGATGGAAGTGATGGAAGAGAAACTGAAGATAATTTTAAAATTTTAAACAGGAACATATATCGAATGTGATATCATTCAATAAGTCTCTGCAAAATAAACAACTTATTAGAAACATTTTTTTTTATTTTTTTTTATTAACCGAGAAAAATAAAAAAACCAAAAATTTCAAATATGTTAATAGGTATTTCAATCCATTAATTAGCCCTTGTTTTTCTGATCAAATGTTTGAATTGTTTTCCATTTGTGGGGGCGAATAAAATAAATTGTTTATAAACAACACCCTACTACAAAAAAAATGAAGGAACGTATTCAAGCAATTGTCTTCCATTAACATTTAAATAAGCTTGTACTCGATGGCGGATGTTGTCTAATGCTCGTAGTATCTCTTCAGCAGATAGAGATCGACAAACTGCTTGAATACGTTCCTTCATATTTTTTGTAGTTGTTTATATATAATTTCTTTTATTCGCCCCGACAAATGGAAGACAATTCGAATATTTGATCTGAAAAGCAAGGGCTAATAAAAGGACTAAAACACGTGTTAACTTATTTGAAATTTTTATTTTCTAAATTTTTCTCGGTTAATAGTTGAAATAAAAAAAATGTTTCTAATAAAAGTTGTTTATTTTGAAGAGACTTATTGAGTGATATCTCAATACATGTTATCACATTCAATACATGTTCCTATTTAAAATTTTGAAGTTATCTTCAGTTTCAATTACTTCCAATTTTTTCCGAAAAATCCTAGAAGCACCAATTGATTCTATGGGTAAGGTTTCCTCTAAAAATTTTTTATTTATTTCCGTATGACATTCGGCTGCCGAATAAAAAATGTCGCACGGGTGGTCTGATACACCCTGTAGAGTGAAGGAATTCACTTTATAAGAATGAGAAGTCATTCTAATTAGAGTGATTCAGTTGTGACTCCATTTTTCATGTGATATTTTTACTCCAAGAAATTTAGAGAATTATATCAATGTTAAAAGATGTAGACTTTATGTTTTTTGCTTATCCAAACACTTTTTTACTTTATGTATTTAACAAAAACATGTCAATATATGATATTTTTGGTAACATGAACTTTTTGTAATATTAAACTTATGATTTGTATATCTTAAAAATGTCTGTTAATTAATAATGGTCTGTAACGGGCCAAAATCTAACGTCAAAATGATATATGCTTGTCATCTGAGAAGTGAGGTATAAATTATGGATTTGTTTAATTCCAGTACTAAAAGTTTAATTTATATAGAAATTGACAAGTATAGATATGTATCTAATATGTTTCGGCAATTTTCTATATGTGACTGGACTAATTTAAATTCCCATACAGTCGATGGAAGAGAGGTAGCAACATTTTTTTAAATGTTGGAACACATCCGTATCAAATAAAAAATATTTTTCATAATTTACACAAAAATAAATTTTCTCATTGAATGCTAAATGTGTTCTGAAGTTTATCGAGAAATAAAAGTTGCAATTTTTTTTTCTCTGACTGCAAAATTTCAAAATATGCACACGTAATTTGCTTCAGATCGGTAGAACATATCTCTCGTGCTCGCAATAATAGCTCTGCCAAAATTTAGTTCGTCATCGGTCAAGAAGTGACCGTTGATGTCGGCGTTTCCAAAAGGTGTCTCTATGTTGCTATGTTCCTTCGATAACGGAATTCCGCGACTGGATAAAACAATACCGCACTGAACAAAGCTCATAAGTGTTCATGTAAATTCATTAATATCCATCGTTTTTGTATCTCTGCTACGTAATTAAAACAGTGCGCATGCAATGTAAAGATACGATATCGTGCGAGATATTTGCGGAAATGAATCTATCGTGCAAAAATTTCGAGAATGATTAACGCGCAAGCTTTACTGGTTCGCACAGTTTCGGAATTCAGCTATCAGCGCGAAAACAACTTAGAGCTTAGAAGTGAGACTTCTTGCGCGAACTCGCGAGACGATTCGTGCATATCGGCAAGTTTCAAAACGTGCCGAGCGAGCCAATCGCTTCGCCGAACAATAGTCGATGGACCAGCGGCGGTGGTAACGGCAACGGCGGCGGTGACGGCGGCGGCTAGTAACACCTACGCTCAAGGGGTGGCAGCGGTGTAGCAGTACGGCGCGGCGCCCGAATCTACCCCATAGTCAGTCCGAAGGTCGCCGCGTAAGCTCGCGGGCGAGCGCGACGTTTGCGTTAGCTGTGCGCTGTCGCCATTGCCGCCGACGTTTTATATATTACGTCTAACGTGATTGTACGCTTCGCACATACGTATATCTATACGCGTATGTACGTGTATATGTGTAATAATCGCGACGCAACATAGAAGGAGAGAAGGAGAGAGAGGGAGAGGAGGGAAGAGAGAGAGAGAGAGAAAGAGAGAGAGAGAGAAAGAGAGAGAGAGAGAGCGCTAGTTTACCCACGCGTCTGGACGTCTATTTCGTTGTTCACGCATCGTCGTAAATCGCGGAAGTGGTATTCGTTTCGGTTTCGCGAGGGAGATTTAGGTACGTCGGAAGGAGCAAAACGCAACGGAGCACAGCGAAGCGGCGAGCCGCCGAGTTGCCGAGCGACGGAGTAACGACGTCTATCTACTCTCGGTAAGTCTCTTGAACGTTCGCCAGAAACATTCGTCGCGAGTGACATAAGCGACGCGAGAGCCACTGTCTGCTGTCTATTGCCGAGCTCTCGCGAGATTCGGGATAGCTGACAGAAGATCCCAGGTTCGATTCATCTCACGTTGGCGAGTCTCGAACAGCAAAACGGCCTTTGCCTTCGCGATGATTGCCCGGGACTACTCTGGGATCTCAGCTGCTCCGGAAGCCAAATTGCACAATAATTTCGTGTGTATGTGTGTGTTTGTGCATGTGTGTGTATATGCGTGCAGCCGCTAGTATATAATATTTCCCGATAATATTCGCGGGAATATATGCCGCGTCACATTAATCACTACGGCGATATAATTAGCGCCAGCGAAACTATTGACCGTGCGACGGTGGTTGTTCCGGGCGCACGTTCCTCCGCCGAAAAGTCGCTCGTGCAAATTCCGAACGAACAGCAGAATTACCTCGGAAGAATTAAACACGTCGAGGACAATAGAGTTAAATATCCGTTGGCGTGATAAGACAAAGGACTGTTATTGACAAAGTGAATTTTTCATTTCTATCTCTTGTCACCATAATGCATTGTAATCACTGTTTTCATTCGACAACTGTAGTCACGAAATATCAATGCTGATAAAACTATTTTTTACTAACGTCGATTGGATATCTGATATTCTTTAGCGCCGCTTTTCCTTTTTGTACTTTCTAAATTTTTTGGAGTAAAATTCCATTAAAAAATTAGAGTGACTACCAAGTTTCTCGAATTTGACTCTTATATAGAATAAATTCTCTACTCTGAATTGTTAAACGAATATTTTCATTCGAAATTGAAGAGTAAATCTGATGTACTCCACCATCGCAGGAACATATTCAAATCGATTAAAACATTCACTCATATGAAGTCAGAATCTCCTCTAAGCTTGAATGATATATTCATTCTTGCGATTTCAAGTGTCAGTATATTTTCATTTTTACTTTAAAAATATTATTTTTTACTCGTTTTGAGTGAAATATTACTTTCAACTCATTTTCATTCTGTTCTAAGAAATTCAGAAGATAAATCGCAATATATAATATAACGCACACGGAGAAAAAAATTTGTATTAACGTGAAGTTTTAACGAGTGAACCAAAGTGTTTTTAGTCGAAGGACACAGAATTTCTGTAATTCATATAACCAAAATTTTGGTCTGAGAACCAGAAATTCTGTTTCTTTCAAGTCAAATGTGTTCGTTCGTTACAATCAAATTTTGTTTTTCCCATGCAGGATTATCCGAACAACGCGCATGTCTACTATATTTTTATCGATTGTCTCGATGTATTCAATTTGATGTTCAATCGAACGGTACAAATGTATAAAATTGAGATTTCTTGCAATCACATAGTTATAATCTCCGCCGTGAGTGAGCATTTGTTTGCCTTCTTCTCCGATCAGTCGTCCTTTTATTTCTATCAATCTGCGTCGATGACGCGCGAAGGATTCTTCGACGAAGGGTTGTTTACGATTAACGCGCTGATCTGTAATATCTCGTTGACAAATCGATTGCGGTCACGTGAGGACGCGTACGGAAAACGTAAAAGAGAGAAAGGACATGCGAAAAACTCGTCTGAAGAACGCTTTTTTTTCTCGTTTTGGCAACGCGCTTTCATGATGTGCACTAACACTCGTGATCGCACTCTGCTTTCGTGCTTGAACAAGTGAATAATTCCTTCCCGTAAAAAATGTCTGTAATTTTCTCATAACTAAGAAAAAAATAATAAATATTCTCATGAGGGTAGATCCTCAGACACATGAAACTTTCTCCCTTCCTTTCTATTCTAGAAATAGACGACGAGAAAGAAAATCAGCCAGGATGGATGTTGTTCGTTCCGTTATCGAGGATTTATTTTGATTAACGTTATGTATGTTATGAATAGTATTATGAGAGTATTTTTTTTTTATGCACGATTTATAAATATTGGGTTAACCTTCCAGTAGAGTTGACGAGTATATGAAAGATGCTGAACGACTTTATTTTAATACTGTACAAAGCAGGGCTTATGGTCATACGCGCTATATTTTTGTTATCTTTTTATAAAAAAAAAGCTATTTAAAATTGTAAAAACGTTCTGATGTTTTGAAGACAAACTAAAGGTTGTTTCTTAAAAATGTGATATTTTTCTTTTAATTAATAAAATATTTAATGAAATTTATATTTATTTTTTTATTCTACAAATACCTGTGACTGACGGAATGTTAAAGTCTTTTATCTTTGGAATCCGAGAAAATGAACTATATTTACAAAATTTTTTCTGGAAAAACTTGGCAATGTATTGATTTGTAATTTTATATGTTCGTTGTGTAAGTATAAAACAATATTAAAAATATAATGGTTTCTCGGAAATGTACCTAAAACTTTAAATGTGTTTTTTTTCGAAAGCATATCTTCAAATTAGGCGTGCAAGATTTCTCGAAAACTATTATGTAAATCAATAAACTGATTTCAAACTTTCCACATATGTTTCGAAAGCATACATCTCGGATTTCCTGAACTTCTCAAACTTGAAATGTGTCATTTGGTAAAGAAATTTTATTTTGTATGAATTTCTTGTGGTTCTATTGAAGAGTAAATAAAGTAACAGTAAACAAAAATCAAAACAAATAGTCTCGCGGATATATGAATTTCAACGAATGATGAATTTTCGCGTGAACGCTAAACGCGCGACGAATGCAGAAATAAGCAGGATACGCAGCCTCGAGGGCGGTTTACTTTATTGCAAAGTAAACAGCGTTGCTCGCGCAAATAGCTCGGGGTATTTTTTAATGGAAATTGTAATTACTAAACCGCTTGTGAACTTAAAAGTTGAAAGACTTACTCTCGAGTATTATACGATGCTAATTTGCCTTTTGACAGGAGCATCTCTGGGGAGTTTCTGAAAGATCTCACCCAAAATTTGGAAAACCTGTCCCCGTGGGTTTAAGCGATCAAGTAAAAACACGAGTCGCTCGTTACCGGGAATTTCAATTGAGCAATGTGAATTGCCGTATAACTGCAGAAAATACAAAAAGTGGGTTAGTGATGAAACATCGGCTAAAAGCCTGGAGAATAAAGTTCGTGTCTATAACGAGTCAGCGCCAGGAAAATATAGCACACTGTATGAATTATGAACGAATATTTATTCCCCTTTCTCTCTTTCCATGTCACTTGTATTTTATCGAAGATTCGCGACAAAAAGAATCGCACAATCGTAACGCGCTTTGATATTATCTAAAATTAAATTAGGGCAATATAAGAGTTCTAACACAGGTGATATAATGCGATAAAAAAACTAATAAAAATATTAGTTCTCCATGTGATGTGGGAGAAATTTTATTTATTCAAAATAGCATGATTAAATGTCGCCAAATTTAATTTCTGATTTTTATCTAAGGAGTTTCTTTTTTAATCATTTTGATATTATCTGTATTTCTTACGAATATGATTAATTCGTGACATTACGTCGGCAGCTCACTCTTGCGTTTACATCGGCATAAATGTCACAATTATCGTTCATGTGTTTTTTCCTGGGATGTAGTAGGACTTAGTAGGTACTAGAATCGATTAGTTCCTCCGAGCAGCTTATATTAATACGCGCGACCGGGAGTCAGCTACATTCTTTATTGCTAACGAATGGTTCATTCACAGATTCATTCGGCATACCTTGTAGGCTGTCCACGATAAGTCTCCTAAGCGTGGATTATCCGATTTAAAGGACCGGTAAATCCGCGATGAGCAGTCTCACCGCGTGTAATCGTATTTGTGGTTTTACAAGATTGTATTGTATCTCGGATTACGGCGGAGTGGGATGTCCTGGTAATCGAGCCGGCATTGGTATAAATCGGGGACAGGATATATGTATATCCAGACGATACTGTTCGAGTTTGATTCTACGGAATAAGCATCCATCCGACGCGTTTGCGGAAGCGTGTTCGTTTTTCGAAAATGTATGCATGGAATTATATATATGTTTCGAAAACTATTAATGTGCCTTTTCCCCAAGAAAATGCACGCGTGAACGCGCATTAATAATGCACTGTATATATATATATATATATATATATATATATATATATATATATATATATATATATATATCTGCTCAATTGCCGTGCTCGTATGCAGTACTTAAATTAGGCCGTAAAGAGTCGATTAATTACTTTTGTTTATTCCGTGCATTATGCAACTATACAGTATAACTCTTGATAATTATAGATAACATGGTAAAATTTATAAAACGCTTGATTCGATATTTTTAATCTCAGTACTTACTGCTTACGAAGGAACGAAGGTCTATCGATCGATATACGGAGTATTTACAAAACGCTACGTATCGTAGAATGATATGCAGGAAAAAGTACATGCAAAAAAATATATACATTATTTGCTTTAAATCTTTCATAAGTTTATATATCCGCAAGTCTGTCATAAGTTTGTCATAAGTTTATTTACTTAAAAGTTCATCAAACTTGTTCAAAATACTTTGAATCTTAGTAAGATACAAGTAGCAATTCCTAGACACTAAAAAAACATTGATACCTAACTAGTACAGGAATGGTGGACACGGATATTTAAACTTTCTATACACATACACATATAAGCGTGCATATGCACGACACACATACACACATTCTACATTAAAAGTTTAAATCTTTGTATTTAAAAATGAAAACAATAAGAATGTTCATAATTAGGTATTATTAGTATTCCGGCATTGGTATTTTCATCGTAATATAAATATAATATTTTAATAAAAAAAGGCCAATGAAAATTAATTGCAATTGATGATACTAATATTTAAGCTATAAGAGGATAATTACCAAATAAAGAGCAACATTGTAGATAATAAAAAAGAATAAATTAAGTAGGGATGAAGTAGGGAGAGTATTTATGTATAATTAATTAAGTAGGGATGAGGTAGTGAGATTAATTAATGATAATAATTTGGGGTATAAAAAATCAATTTGATGTGGAATTAATCATATACATCATAAGTTTAGAAAAATATGTGTGCATTTGACATGGTCAAACATTATTATCTCTTTACTTAATATTCGCACCAACAACTACGATTGACTCTCATTGGTCTTTCTCTGTTTCACTTAGTATACATAAAAGCCTTGTTTATATATTTTATTCCAATCAAGAATATCAAATTAAAAATTCGATTTGCTTATTACTTAGAATCGATTCAACTTTTCTTCGATAAAATTTTATAATATTCTTATAAAGAGAATAAATTCTTCTTTTGAGTACATAATAATGAACTCTTCTGAAATTTATGATGAGTATATTTGAAGAGTATTCCTTTTAATGAAAATATTCCCTTTAATGGAAATAACCATTATCTAAAACAGGGCTCGGCTCATTTTACCCTTTTCGGCCGATTCTCGGGAGCTACGCCTTTTATCTCTCCCTTGCCGCGCGGCAGGCCATGCAAGTGACGGTCGCAGCCAGTCGCAATTCCAAGCTTATAGGCACGACCGTCACTTTTTAGGCCCGCCGCGCGACAAGGAGGAGATAGAAGGCGTAGCTCCCGAGAATCGGCCGAAAAGGGCAAAATGTGCCCAGTCCTGAAAAGAAGAAACTGAATAATCGCTTTTCTTAGCAGTAGAATGATATTATTCTGTGAGTATAGATTTATCTATTTGAGATTTTTCCGCGAACGTGTCGAGTTGCGCGAGGATACAATTGTATGTATGTTTAATGAGTTCGCGCAACATTCGTCGTGTCGTATCTTTTGCTTTCTCCACGTGTTTCTCCAGCGTATATATGTATGTGTGTTTTGTTGTATAAATTTTGTTGTATAAATTTACGCGATTACGCTCGACGAAGATTTCCGAAGAGCTTCTGGGTTGAAGAGGGTTTTTACTCCTGAAGGGAAGATTCGTACGTATTGCTCTTCAAATTATTCTCAGGGAATTACAGGAACGTCGGGTTGGCAGCGCCGGCGAACTGGATACGCCGCTCATTTGGAGCACGTGAACTTTTGACCTCCTCCTCCCTGTTGCATCATTAAGCCGTGCGTGTGACTCGCGAAACTATTACTGCTCGCGCTCTTCACTTTTTCACAATACATGCATACTGGAAATTGTGATATCTTGTTTATCTTCCGGCGAATTCGAAAAGTAAGCTTAAAGAAATTTGAAAAATGTGTGACGTCAAAGATCAAACTCTACGACTGTAAGCTTGCACTCGTTTGATCGCAGTCAATGGTGATACGCAAGGCGAATAGTCATATTTAGCGTTAATTACTAAGAATCTGGGAATCTGGTCAGAAACATTATTTGGAAAATACGATGCAACGAAATAACGAAATCGCCTTGACTTCGGATAAACGACGTTTCGCGGTTTACCTCGATCGAATCGATTGGCCCCGTTCGTCACAGGATCGATCGTTAATTCCACTCCGACTAACCGTTCTAAAAATAATTTATTGACTCCGTTTTATTAGAACGCACGCTGACTGTGTCGCTTGTCTCTTTTATATGCTGAGGTCCTTTCCCCCGTTCATCGAACTTTGCCTGATCGATCATCGGAATATTTGATGCGTGTCAACTAAATGCGTCGCGAAAAGATAGGTACACTATATATCGTAACAAGATAAAGAGATATTTTTTTCCTTCTAATATGATAAAAAGTGTTGAAAGCTAATCGTTGAAAACTAAGTCTGAAATCTTCATACTTGAAAAATCTTGTTCATCTGTATGGGTTCTGCGCTCCTAGCAACTAGTAAAAGGACTTGACTAAAATGAAAGATCATAATGTTCCATTGACATAATCCTCTAGGTCGACAATGTTCACTTCTTGAATACACTCCTTGAAATATTCAAAAACATTTACATGAGAAAACAATATAGCTGGCTCACACATAAATCTGATTGTGCCAACTAGATTTAATAGTAAAATACAAAATAACTAATTATGTAGTTGCTGCAACCACAGAAAAATTGCTAAATTACTAGTGTTGTAGCAGTGATGATATCTG
Source organism: Odontomachus brunneus (assembly GCF_010583005.1). Classification (NCBI taxonomy): domain Eukaryota; kingdom Metazoa; phylum Arthropoda; class Insecta; order Hymenoptera; family Formicidae; genus Odontomachus; species Odontomachus brunneus. The sequence continues at coordinate 850,342 of NW_022639595.1, forward strand.
GTTACTCCAACTAGCGTCTATCCATAGTAAATGTCATTCTAATTGATTTTTGGTTGCCACAACCAGATCACGCGCAACTACATTAATGTAATTGATGTTCCTAAAGTAACTCAATCATATCAATCATATATATTACTATCAAGGATAACTGTGATGCAATCATGCTCACAACTAAATATTTCTGGTTATGTGCACCATATCTTTTTGTACTAAATGACACTAGTCTTACTAAATTTATATACTAAATGATTTTGTGTATTAAATGACTTTTTTATTCGATTTTTTAACGTCTAGATCACTTTCTCATTGTGATGGTGACAATGGGTAATAAACAATTTTGAAATACGAACTTGAAGTGCGAACATTGCATCATATATATCTTATCAATATAATTAAAAGTTCTGTTTACAGTCGTAAACAGAAAGGTTGTCCATAATTCATAGGGTTTATAAAGTGAAATTAAATTATAAGTTGAAGTTTATAAACTCATCTGTTTTGTCCAGTGCACAAAAAAAAATTAGTCAAAGGAGCTAAAATATAGTTCTGGCAGGTAAAATGTTTCTTTGAAATAGAGACGGTTAATGTCGTTGTTATCAAACCTCAATTTATTAGCTCTTTGAGCACTGTACTTATGCACTGTAGCAGAAAATATTCGTTGCTAGATACACATAATAATAATAAAATTATATTCCTATTTCTAAGAATTTTATTATTTTTTTAAATAAAATATTCCTTAAAGTATGGCAGAGTATGATTATTTCGCATGAAGTTAGCTACCTAACTGATTCGATCTAAAGATTCACGCGCGTAAGATATTTAGGAATAGCTGCTATTTTCTTAGCTCCTCGAACATATGTGCGCTTCTAATTTTAGTTAATAAATTTCACAGCTAATGCATTCAGCCTGTAATAGTCAATTCTTAGCAATAGAAACAAAATGATTAGCCTGTTAGCTAAATCTAAATCACCTATTGAGCTGATATTACTAAGTTATTTCTAAGTTATGTGTGGAAAAATTCTCCCATTGAAAAATGTATTTTTCTATTGGACAAGAGAGAGTTCACGAATTCAAAAAAACTATATATCAAAGACTCTGAAGGTAAACTACTTAGTTAAGAGAAAGGTAAGATTTATAAGAGCCGTGTGTTGAATGTTAGTGCGAATGATTAATAAGTTAGAGTAGGAGAATAACAATATTTGATAGTGTTAAACACACACGCCGAGTTGTCTTGCAACGTACGTGGTGAACTAAATTTTCCATGTTAAACTAACTCAATAAGTCTCAATTATTATTGTTTAATTAATTTTTTCCTTAAAATTCTTAATTCAAAATTGTGTGTATTTTTTATTTCTATTTAAAGTTGCAAAAAATACTGCTTCAGCCAGGAGTTGAACTTGGACCTCGTTATTTGCCGGGCGGGATGCTGTACCAATTCGGCCACCAAGGCCACATTCGATAGAATTTCTCGCAATTGAAATGCTTGGATTGAAGTGTACTAAACGCTTTCTACCGCTAGCGTATCAAAAAACTAAACTATATATAAAAAGTTCCGAAGGTAAATATTTAATCTAACTTATTTACTTTAACATCCAGCGCACAAATTTTATAGGTCTTATCTTTTTCTTAATTAGATATTTATCTAAGAAATTACGGACAATCATTCTGTTCACAAATGTACACAATCTGGCACAATAGCCTCAACATTTACTAGGCCTAATTCCAAATGAATTTCTCGATTACGTACAATGTATCTACATATTCATACATTATAACTGTTGATTATTTCGAGGAAGCGGTTCCGCCCGAATAATTAACAGTCCTAATAGACGAATATGTGCTTACATTACGCGTAACCGCGAAATTCGTTTGGAATTAGGCCTAGTAAACATTAAAGTTATTATGCCAGATAGTGTACTTATGTGATTTCCGACTTTATGCATATATTAGATTTGGTTTCCGAATTTAAGCCGCGTGAATTCTTCTTTGTCTGATTTCGACATTTCGCGAACATTTCAGTTTGCTTCATCAGGGAGGAACGATCCGATGCCGAGTTGATCCTGAGAGATCTTCCTTTATATAGTGATTAACATAGGGGAAGGACAGGAAGCAAGGAGGTGGAGGATAGTGGAAACTTTGTTAGTCTACCAGGGACCCAATTCTCGACAATGTGCGAATGAGATGATCTGTAACATGAGAAAATCTGGGTAGGGGAGAGGCAGGTTCGTAAATCGTTTCGTTCATGTACTTATTGTGAAACAAACAGTTCGAGTAGAATCATAAAACATTTCGTTTAATATAAAGGTACTTACCTCTAATTTTCATTACTATTGGACAAATATTAAGCTAAAAGCTTAAATTATTTAGCTAAAAGAAAGAAAAAACTGATTTGAGGGCAGTCGAGTAAAATTTTAGACGTCTCGAAATTTTCTCACATTTTCTATCGTGAATGAATAAACTGAAGTTATGTAATATTAGTTAGAATGAAGTTTATTACAGATATATACACTGTTTTGTATAATAATAATGAACTTTATTCTTAAAATTATTAAAATTGCAGAAATGAGCAGATGGGATAGGTTCGCTAATTTTTCTCTATGATAGTACTGATGAACTTTCTTTATCTTTATGTTTATGTGTACACGTTGATTTTCTTTATAATATATTGATACTTATTTCATATTTTTATGTTTATTGTACACATATGAAATATGTTATATTATTACAATTATTGCAATTATGTCCCTTTGTTTTAAAATTTAAATACAATTTTAAGCATAAAGATATTGAATATGGTATCTCATTATATAATTTCTTGGTTTAACACTCTTTAAAGTGCACAGTTACATATATTTTATATAATGCTGACCCCGAGCTGCTAGTGTACCTGCCCTGGTACCGGAACAGGCTTTCATGCTGCGTGTTGATATTTTTATTATTACAGACGAAACTATACAGTTTATAGCATCGTCGATAGGATCAAATGTTGGGAGGATCAAATGTTGTCTCTATCATTGTTACATAGCCAATTGAAACAATTAAATGTTTCAAACTGTTTTATTACTGAAATTCCAAAAAATTAGCGAACCTGCTCCGGTCTTCCCTAAACGTGACGTGAAATATAGGATTTTTGCATGCGCATTCGACATTGTCGAGAATTGGGTCCCAGGTTCTGAAAAAATTTGATTCTGGAAACGTATTTATATAATTATTTCTTTATGTGATTATAGTTATAAATATCAAACATTTTTTCTCACTGTATACTCCTATCTGTGTCTTATATGTTTGCTAGAAATTTCTTCTCACTGTATACTCCTATCTGTATGTCTTATATGTTTGCAAAGGTATAATAAAAGGCTAATATTTACTCCGTATATTGCCCTTTCAGTTCCTGTCATGACCAATTACTACGCAAGCCCATGAACAGTGGCTCGCAATCGGGATTATTTTATGTGATGCCAATTTTACTTCAGAAAATGTGTGAAAACCAAGTATAAATGAGTGTATAAACGAGTATATTGTATAAACGAGTGTATTGGTCTATTATCTATTTGTTACTAATTTCGACGGCTTTTTTAACAACAGATATCAGATTTTCAACATTCTATAATTACTTTGTTGACTAATATGCATTACTAGTTGCGAAGGACTAGCCAAAATGGCTAAGGTTTTTGAAGATTCTAGAGGATATTCCCGAGCAGAAATTGAATCTAGTGATTGTCTAGTAATGACACAGAAAAGTTGGATTTTACATGGTTAATAGCTAGGAACGTAACGCTCACTTCTCCTAATGGCTGTACCAGAAAAATTATTTAATAGCTAGATATAAAAAAATAACTTGTAACTATAATTGGTATAAGTACTAGACAGTTCTAATATCTAATTTCTACTCAGGATTTACCGATGATTTTCTATCTCGTTACTATGTAATCTTTTTCATCTAGCCACTATCTATGTAATTGGTATAGTTACTAGATAGTCCTGACATTCCAAAATACCAGTAGCCAGTCACGAGCTAGTGATTGGCTAAAAGTTATCTAGTCATTACTATCTAGCTACTAATCTTGAAATCTGCTCTACTAGATACATTTTTGCTTGGGTCTTTATATCTTTCAGTTATCAACGATCAGAAAGACACGCACGATTAGTAGTGATTGTTATTACTTACAAATGTTTTGTAGGTTCTTTCAGAACCGTTTTTCGTCTTCTCAATTTATCACGATCGTTGCACTTGCAACTTTGAGCATTTGGCCGAGGTTCAAGTGACCGACATCATGTGGCCCGCGTACCGTAACCCACATATACGTTAATATTTCTTTCCCGCTTTCGGAAAGCTCTTCCCAGACTGTAGAATGATGCCAACAATGATGGCGGAATTTTAAACGGTTTGAAAAGTTCAACTCTGTATTTCGGCCGCGTATATTGATTTCTGCAGTAACTGCAAATTAAGCACTGCTTTATTACTGTAAAATTTCTCATCGTATTTTATTCACATCAGTTTTATGCCATCACGGCTTATTGTATTATTTATTTAGCTGACATGTATGTATTGTTAGCACGATCAGTGTATCGTAATTATCTCATATAATTATGTTTTTAACACGATGGTACAATTATAATTTACTTTTATTCACTCACAGTTATTTTCTTTTCTTTTACGCATTAAAAAAGTAATAAAGTGAAATGATATATATTCTTCGGCATTTTTAACCACTATAATGTTTAATTGCTCCACTGTATTCGAGCATCACATAGATTATTTGACAGCAAAGTTTGGATAATTCGTAGCTGGCTGTTCTCCAATATGCATCGGCCTGCTCAATGTCGCACGATGCACTTTGTTATATATATAACCACGCGGAAATCTAGCTAGTGCAATATAGGCCAATGGCGAGCGTAGAAGTGTTTGGCATATCACATAGCTGTGTACTAGTATATTTATAAATATCAAGCAGATATTTTTGCGTCCCACAAAATAAAAATAACTTGCAAAAAATATTAAAAAGCAATATCATCTCGAACGATATTGTTATTTAGAGGACCAACATTGAGTACATTCCTCATACTTTTTACAGTTATCTCTAAACGATCCGTGTTGCATCGCAATTTTCTCACGAAACAATTGGAATAGTGGTTTTTGAAAGAGTTTTCTGTTCATTTCCTTATACAATTAGATACTTAAAAGCGTCTCTGTCTAGGATCTCTAATTTCACTAGCAGAGAACGAACTTAGTCAATTAATGGAAATCGAATCAATAGGACCGAGGCCGAGAGGGCAGGAATTAAATTCCTCTGTGCTCCCATTTCAATCGATGTGTTGATTTGCCTTGGAAATATTGACGGACGAGGCGTAGGCAAGAAAAGAGATGGATTCTCGTTGGATCAATAAAATCGAAAAAATCTTTGGATCAGGAAATAGCGGAATGAATGATCTATGGTGAGTACAGGTGAGCGCATTGATTAACACGCGGGATTATTTAGTAACATATCATAGGCAAGCTTGGATTGAATTTACTTGTTTCGAGAAAATTTCAACTTTTACATTTGGAAACTTGCACACAGAAAAATATCGTTCTATTACTAGGAAAAACGATTACTCAGTTTCCTTTCCTTCTTGTAAGTAATGATTATCTTGAACAAGAAATATTTTCTTAATAATAATTTTAAAATGTACGTATCATAAATTTGAGAACAATATTATAATGTATTCAAAAGAATTTACTCTCTTTATATGAATATTTCGACTCTATACAGAATGAGTCAGTAACTATTGTCACTTGAAATATCGGTAATTGTTTACATTAGAGAAACCACCTCAGATGAACTCCTTCTTGCACTAAGGGAAATGTCTGATGATACTAGTCAGAATGCTATTTAGGTTTACCAAACGGTATGGTGAATAATCGTGTAACAAGATATTTAGTCAATAATACCAAACTATGGTGAGCGCATTGTATAAATAGCATTACAGTGATGCTTAAATACGTTTACCAAAGTACAGCATACAATTCATTTGGTGAATGTTATGAGTATGGTTACGGAGTAGTGTTAGACTTCTTACCAAAAAAATTGTCTGGTGCGAACCATTGCCTATTTAGTAAACTCCTTTATACAGTATAGTATATATGACCTGTTAGATTCTAAATTTTAACTATATATTTTGAATCAGCGATTCATTAGAGTAAGAATATATTAATTATACAATTTAAGCAAAAAAGTGGGATCGTAAAATTTAATTGGGAAGAAATAGAGAAACGGTAATATATGTCTGAAAATTTTTCAAAATTTATTGCTAATACTACAAATTATTAAAAAAGGACAGGCAATTATTAAAAGGTGTTTCTGTTGCATTTATTATATATTATATTTCATAATAATATAATCAAATATAACAAATAAGCTAATAAGTACATATTTTTTAAATGGTTTTTAGAATTAATAGTAAACAATATGAAAAGCACAGTAATAAATAATATGAACAGTATGAATAGCATAAAAAATTAGTTAAATAATTATCAGTAAACTGTCATCGTCTTTATCATTTTCTTTTAATTAAATTTAAGGATACTACTTTTTACTCATTTTATAGACTAAACATAAAGTATAGAATATTTAAAAAAAAATTAAATTTCATTATTTTATTAAGAAGCTGCATCCTTAGTATAAATATCATTTGGTACAAAATTAAATCATACAAAAATGACTAACAGAAATTTTGAAATTATCTTTAAGGATATCAATAATTTTTCTTTCTCACATTGTACAAAAATGACTAACAGAAATTTTGAAATTATCTTTAAGGATATCAATAATTTTTCTTTTACACATTGTACAAAAATTATCTTTAAGGATATCAATAATTTTTCTTTCTCACATTGTACAAAAATGACTAACAGAAATTTTGAAATTATCTTTAAGGATATCAATAATTTTTCTTTTGGTCGAAAACAAAACTTGTGTATTTTAAAATATTTTATTTCAGAAGAAAAATAGTTTGTGTATACAAAAGATAAGAAATTTTACAAGGTTTTTATAAAAAATAAAGTTTATAGTCAACAGTTTAAAAATTTTTCGAATTCTTTGTACTATCTGGACAAAAAACAGATTAAAATTAAAATAAGCAAAATAGCAAACAATGCAAAGAAATCGTATATAGTAAAGTAAAACATATTTACGTAAGAAAACATTTTATCTGTAATGTGATGCAGATCGTTTCCAACAAGAATTACAAATGGTTGTACAGTATTTTTTTCTTTTGCAGCCTTGGTTTCAATAATATTCACTTCATCTTCTTTAGCATCAGTAGTCTGAATAAATAAAAGAGAAAGAAAAAAATTATTACAACCTCAATGTATAGTTAATTTATACATTCAAAAGAAACTGTCTCTTCATTTAATTACAGAAAAAAGTTGAGAGTTATAAAACGTTACATACAATTAAAAATAAAATTTTTCTAGAACGTAATTGAACAAACCTATCTTCATACACAAAATTATAAAAAAAATTGATTTTCTCACCTTTACGTGACATATGAAGCTGTGTAGCATTTTTTGTTTGTTTACTCTCCATCCTTTAGTTATATGAACATTGTTATAACCAATTGCATTAAAAACAAAACTTAAGAGCACATATCTCAGCATCACTGAGAGCTGAAACATAAATAGAATATTTAAAAAAAAATTAAATTTCATTATTTTATTAAGAAGCTGCATCCCCTTAGTATAAATATCATTTGGTACAAAATTAAATCATACAAAAATGACTAACAGAAATTTTGAAATTACACTTATTTTCTTCTATTCCAGTAATAAATCTTAAACGATGAGAGAAAAATTCCCATTCAGTAAAAAGTGATTTAGTTTTGCTCGGATAGAAAGCATCAAAATCTAGCTTAACAGAGCTAAAAAGCTGCAACAGAATGGTAAATTAAAAATTAAAAATAGAATATTGAAATGAAAAACGCAGTAATTAATATTTACTAAAGCACTCTAAAAAATAAGACGCAATAGTATTTAAAGACTTTTTTCTGTCACCTCTAATTTTTAAAAAATGTTTCTTCATTTGAGCTGTTTTGCAAATTATGTATACGCAATCGATATGTGGCTTTCCATTCAAGAGGACCTTGTTGCATAGCTCTACTCTTTTTAAGAACCACTTTAAAGAAGCTTGATCATTTGGTACAAAATGAAATCATACAAAAATGACTAACAGAAATTTTGAAATTACTCTTATTTTCTTATATTCCAGTAATAGATCTTAAACGCTGAGAGAAAAATTCCCATTCAATAAAAAGTGATTTAGTTTTCCTCGGATAGAAAGCATTAAAATCTAGCTCAACAGAACTAAAAACCTGCAACAGAGTGGTAAATTAAAAATAAAACAATGAAATGAAAAGCGCAATAATTAGTACTTACTAAAGCAACTCCTGGTTGTTTAAGAAAAGGAAACTCTAAAAAATAAGACGCTAAAGAAATCTCTTATGAAATAATCAAATATGACATGAACCAGGAACACAAAATAGAAAACATATGGCTTGCGGTATTTAAAAATTAACATTTTAACAAAGATTAAAACCTGAAATCGTCAAAAGTGTGAACTTACTATCTGATGCAGAAATAGAATTTTGTATGTTATAACTTTTGATTTTGGAGTTTTCTCGTAGTCCTCCTCTCAACAGTCCTTTCATTAAATTTGTATACTGATTATATAATTTTGGAGCAATCTTTTTGAAAACCTTGTTATTAATTTTAATCGACTTGTATGAAATATAGTATACTTCCTGAAATTCATAGGTAAAATAATACAATTTCTTATATTGTATAGATATAAATGTATAAAAGAAATTAATAACCTTTGTTTCAGCTGGAAAATATTCGACAATATCTTCTGCTAACTGTATAAAATGAGAATCCTGATGAAGCAAAGAACTTTTAATAAATAATAGCATCCACATATTAGCAACATTAAAAAGTTGAAGAATTTTTAAGTCATAGAAAGTGAAAGATTTATAGCAAATATTATAGTTAAGTAATAGAAAATTTTAAATAAAATGAAAGAGAAAATCAAGCTTGTCATTAATTATAACAAAATAAATTATAATATTTTAGTTTATGATATGCTAGTATTAATAATTTCACTAAGAAAATATAAAATATACGATAAAATGTTTAAATTGATTCAAACTTTTTGCATTCAACATTAAAATATTTACGTGCTAGAAGCATTGCCATTCAACTCATCATTCACCAAAAAAGAACAATTGGTAAATTTTTAGAATAACGGACCCAGCAGCTATGACCTTGACCTTCATATATATGTTAGAGGTCACCCTCCTGAGTAACTTTCAGAAGGTTTTAGCCGTCGCTCATTGTTTGTTAAAAAGTTATTGATGAAAAAAGTTCGAAAAATATATTACAATTTTTCGATACTGTACCGTTAACGAGCAATATCGAATAATAACTACAATATCGAACGACTAGCGGAGGACTACGCTTTTCGGACCCCCTCTCAAAACTAACCTAATCCAACCTATCGTCACATTAACACAAAAGTTGAACACTTTAATAAACAATGACTGACGATTAATGTGACGATAGGTTGGGATATTTGGAAGAATGTAATTTCATAAAATTTGTCGATGAATTCAGAAATAAGTATATGAAGATTATATACAGTAAGTGTATATATATATATATATATATATATAACAATGACTGACAATTAATGTGTCGATAGGTTGGGTAACCTATCGCCTAACCTAAAATCTAGCTTTATTATATATATATATATATATATATATATATATATATATATATATAATTTTTATATACTTACTGTATATAATCTTCATATACTTATTTCTGAATTCATCGACAAATTTTATGAAATTACATTCTTCCAAATATCTGACGGTTTCAGCGTCCATTCTTTTATAGCACCGACGTCTTTACAAATTAATATAAATGAAAAAGAAAACGTCGCAGTGAATAACAATTAACTATCGAGTCAATAGTACCACACGTCTAGAAAGAATTACCAAACTGCCTACAACTAAATGTCTCGGTATCGACTATTAGATGCGTCGAAGCATCGTAATCAGAATATTGGATATGTGAACCAGATATTGCATATAAATTTACCATATTACTTTCATAAGACGAATATAGTGTCATTTACCAAGTCATTTCTCTCAATGTACAAATGCGGATATTGCTTGTGATATTTTTTGCATATAATGTAAATCGAAAGATCTCAAACAGTACTTGTATTTATATTCTTATATTGTTTTTTATTGACAAATTATGTATAAAAATGTAAAGGTTGGGTTGCGTACGCTGAGAGAAATGGCTTGGTGAATGACATTATACTCGTCTTATGAAAGTAATATCGTGAATTTATATGCGATATTTCATTTACATATCCAATATTCTGATTACGATACCTCGATGTATTTAATAGTCAATACCGAGACATTTAGTTGTAGACATCTAGACAGTTTGGTAATTTTCTCTAGACGTATGATACTATTGACACGATAGTTAATTGTTACTCGCTGTGACGTTTCCTTTTTCATCTATACTAATTTGTAAAGACGTCGGTACTATAAAAGAGTAAACGCTGAAACCGTCAAATATTTGGAAGAATGAAATTTCTTAAAATATGTCGACGAATTTAGAAGTAAATATATGAAGATTATATACAGTGAAAATGATATATAAATAAAAATTATATATAATATGGTTAAATTTTAGGTTAGGTAAGAAGTCTAACACTACTATATAACTGTATTCATAACATTCACCAAATGAATTGTATGCTGTACCAGACGGTTTGGTAAACGTATTTAAGCATTATTGTAATGCTACTTAGATAATGCGCTCACCAGATGGTTTAACTAAATATTTTGTTACACGATTATTCACCATACCGTTTATCTAAATAGAAGGGTCAGTATCGTCAGATATTTCCGTCAATGTATATACGTGTACAGTTTACCATATTCCCATATACACTGTATGCAAAAATTACGTTTTATTTATAAAAAAAGATTTTAATAACTTTTTAACAAACCGTACATGATGGGAGGTTAGGATTAGTTTTTCGGGAAAGGAGTGAGGAGCCCTTCCCCCGCATATATATGTGTACTGTTTACATATTTCCATATACACTGTGTGTAAAAATTACGTTCTATTTATAAAAAAAATATTTTTTTAATAACTTTTTAATAAACAATGAACGACGCATGAAATCTTTTGAATGTTACTTAGAAATAATATCTTCATATCATAACATATATCAAGGAGGAGCTCATGGCAGGTAGTTTCCCTTATGTAAACAATTACCGTTATTTTTAGTTAGCGAGTAATATTTTCTTTTAATAGTTTACAAATATATTCATAAATTTTAGAAAAATTCATTATTTTATACTTACAAGAATAATTTATTCTTTTTGTAAGAATATTATGTAACTTTATCGAAGAGAATTGATTTAACTTTATGTAATAGGTACAGAGGAAAGTAGCTAAAAGCGACATAGGCCTCTTAGAGCGACATACCTCTATATCTCATATCTCATACCTCTATATCTCATATATTAAATGTGGTATTTTATAAAATCGAAACTAATATAAACGTAATTTGTTTTATCAGTTAAGTCATGAAAAATTCATACTTGGTATATTTCTTGTTCTTCTATATGCTAAATTAGCAAATATGGAGTTTTAGAAATTCGTAAGTTTTATTTCTATGATTTTTATTGACGAATTACGTAGACTAAACAGCGATAATTATCTTTTTGTTCAATATTAAATTCTTCTACATGTATTTGGCTTTTGTAAAAATATTTTTTGAATATATTTATCTTCATCACTTTTTTACTATATACCTTGAAAAATTTTATGAGAATGTGTCTTAAAGTGACATAACTACAGTATGCGATAGGTGCGATACTCTGACTAACATAACCTGTTTCTAACCTCTCATTGTGACGTGCATTTGTTTATTTTAAAGTTTAATTTTGTTTAGTTTAAAAATATAACAAATGTAAAATATATGAGAAATGAAAAAGATGGAAATGCCAAAGATATATTTTTATTTAATTATATTTCCCTTTTGTAACATTATATTTTGAATAAATGAATATTATTTAACCATTAAACGCATTAATGAACTATTTGTTATCAAATATTATCATATATGTAACATGTTATATAACTTCCAATAGGTATGTCGCTTTTGACACCCATTTTCTTTGAACAACTCCATTTTCGTGTGTTTTACGAAAACATTTTTTATGTTAAATCTAGAAACAATTTCATTATAAATATGATATTATCTGATCAGAGGGTACTTCTAACTACGTGCATATATATTTACATTTATATTTTGAACTTTACATTAAGACATAAATTCTAAAAACAAAGTGATATGTCGCTTTTGGTGCCTTTACTGAATTTTTGTTTTAATTTAAATTAATATTTTTTATTTAATTGCTAAACTTACTTGTTATTTCTTGCCTCCAACGTAATTATACAACATGACCGCGGCGAATATCCAAAAGTCTTAACAACGTCTGAAAGATAGTTTTATAATACGTTATTAATAGTTTTAAATACGTACTCTGTACAATGTTAGCGTGTAACGCGTTGCTCTCTTTTTATGAACGCTGAGATACGCTGGGATTGAGAAGAGAATGAAGATGGAGGTAGTTTTTTTAATAACTCATATATTTAATTATCGTACATCATTTTTGTTTCGACTATATGTAACAAGTAACATTTACTTGGATGCCTTTTCCTGTAGATATCTAGTCAGTAGAAGTTGATGCATTATAGGATTATCGCGATTTTTTTGTAATTCATGAAAGGTAATCTATATTATGCTACTAAGAAAATTGATGGATAACTGTTTTCACGAAAACATCCCAAAGTTTTCGAGACAAAGCAAAGTATGGAATCCCGTCGCGGAAAAGTGTGGAAAAAAATTTTACCCCAAGATTCTAGGCAGATTTGCAATTGAATGTTCGATATGCGTTTCTGAAAAATTCGAAAAGCCGACGTGCCTACTAGCGCCGTCACTAGTGTCGCTGGTTAAAGCCCGACAAACTTGTGAATTCAATCACGGTGGTATAACGCGACCTTGACGTAAGCGCCTGGATATTCGGGTCGGCCGCAAGCCGTTGCCCTTAGAAATCGACGTCGGCTTGGCGATCACCGATGGTTATTGGGTAGCTCGAGTTTTCTTGACAATCGATTGTTCTGACAATCTCTTTTGAATACAAGATACGTCATGATCGAGTAGAGCGTTTTTAAAAAAAGAATGATTCACGGCTTGATCTTCGTCGTGTTTGTGCTCGAATTCATAATATGTAAACATCGGTTTCACTCACCTCGTCATCATTATAACATGTTATACCTGCTATATCTCACATTATCTTCAGATAAACGGGCTCTTTAATGCGCAGTAGTGCAGTCCTAAAAGGACACAATTCTGTCTGATATATATCACCCAAACAAAAGTATTCTACGTACAAAATAAAGTTTCCTCTAACCCTGTTCTAAAAGAAATATCTTGCAGAAAGCATATTCATTTTTTATTAAAAGGAAACCACTCATTGTGCATTTATTTATTCTAGTTTTTAATTATTCTAATTGTGTTCCTCTATATCAAGAGGAATATGTTAATTTGAAGCACAATGCCGTCTTACGTACAGTACGAGAGACGCGAAGAACAGTTGTTTCGCTGCGTACTGTCGGATGCGTTCTTTTATTCGCAACAGATACAACCCGATGCATCCGGTGCATAATTTAATCGTTCTGTATATCCAGTTGCGCACATCAAGCTGCAGACTGCGTAAATCTTGACTGTTCTTTAATTTAAGTTGCAAGCAGAATCGTGCATCTTTTAGTATCCCAATCCAAGCGGCTGCCGAAAAATTGAAGCCTGAGTTCCGAATGTGCAGGAACCTTAAGTACGAATACGGTTTTTTGGTTTGCAGAAAGTAATGCGTTTCTCAGACAGCACACAATATTTATCATAAATATTTATTTCGAATTATTTCTTAAAAATATTATATAAATATAATATAAATATTTTATATATATGAAGGAAAAAGTATCAAAATCTTTATTGAAAATATTATTAAAATACAGACTAAATATTTCATACTAAATATTACAATATTTATAATAAACAAAAAATAAATATTTGTAGTAATATTTTGTAATATATCTATTTACAAATATTATATATAAAAAAAATAAATGTAATTATTTAAAATTATTAAATTAATAAAAAAATAAGAAATTCGAATCTCAGCAATGGTAAGCAAATTTTCAAAGTACAATTTAAATTCAATTAAATAGCGTGTGAAACAATAAAGTGGAAATTTTAAGAAAAATTCAGGAAAAGAAAAAAATGTATATAAATGTATATATTTTAATAAATATTTTTATAATATTTATGAGATAAATATTTTTCATCTATTGAATTTAAGGTCACAAAAATATTTTGTAAATATATTTGTAAATATATTTATGAAACATTTTGGTAAATATTCATAAAATATTCAAATAAATCTTATAAATATTTTGTAAATGTTTTATAAATATTTTGTGCTGTCTGGGTTAATGGATGAAAAGAATAGAGAATAGTAGTAATTGATGTAATATGTTCAATAAATATACAAAAATGTGTATTAAATATAGTCGAAATATTACAATCTTAACAAAGAAAGACATAACTGCTATATAACATAGAAGTAACAAGAGTACATGTTACGTCTATTGTCAGGGATTCGTAATAATGGACCACATATGGTTACAATGAAAGTATATTTGTAAAACTGATAGTTAGGTGCACATTATAATAACAGTAGCGTACCTATAAACAGAAGGACTCGCTCACGCTACCGTTACGACTAAGGCTAAGAAAAAAAACGAACATAGAACATATAACAGTATAGTAGCGAATATCCGTGTTCGCTCAAGTCGTACAACAGCGCCACGAAAGGTCGACCAAATTTATCGACTTATTTCTCACACCCCTCCTATCGAGAAGAGCTCTTTAACAATAAGTATGAGTTCAACTTAAATTTAACATTTTTATGCAATTATCATGTTTATATTTCGTCAAAGGCTTTGTTAAAATGTGACCAAGCATTGAATCTGTCTGTAAATAATAAATCACAATTTCTTTTCTTTCAACTAATTCACGAGTAAAATGTAAGTTAATGTCAATGTGCTTACTCCGTTTATGAAATACAGTATTCTTTGGCAATTGTATTACACTTTGGTTATCGCAGAATACATCAATTGGAGACGTTACATATTTCTCAAAACTCATATAAACCAAAAGTCGTTTTATGTAAACTATCTCACGCGAAATTTCGGAAAGCGTCGCATACTCTGCCTCCATTGTTGACAATGCCACTGATGTTTGTTTTCTTGATTTCCAACTGATTGGGCCTGTGGACAGTATTAAAACGTTGCCTGAACATGATCTGCGATCATCGATGTCTCCTGCCCAATTTGAGTCGGTATATGCTCTCAAATTTCTTCCATCTTTGGCGTAAGTGATCCCATAATGAGATGTTGCTTTTAAGTATCTCAATACTCGCTTTGCGATAATCCAATGATCCTTGCCAGGATCCGTACAGAAACGGTTCAATATGCTAGCCGCGAAGGCTATGTCTGGACGTGTAGCGTTAGCCAAATAGATTAGTCCACCGACTAATTCTCTGTAAGGTCGATTTTTCATTTCCTGCCTTCCTTTGTCTCCGTTCTTCCGTTGTCGGGCCCATTTCTTTAGTAATCTTCAAATTTGAGTCTATTGGTGTTGATACTGTTTTTGCATATTTCATGTCGAATTTTTCGAGTAATTCTTCGACATATTTTCTTTGTGAGAGAAGCATTTTTCCAGTTAATCCTTGTCGTTGTACGTTAATTCCAAGTACGTTACTTACTTGACCAAGATCCGTCATTTTAAACATTAACTTCATTTTTTATTTGATGCATTCAAGTCTGGTAAGTTCTTTTGAAGCCAAGATTAAATCGTCGACGTAAATAATGACAATTACTCGTTCATCATTTTTGCCAAAAACATAAACACAAGGATCTGCCGATGTACGTTCGTCTCCGGTTTCTGTAATATAATTGTCGAGCTTTTTGTACCATTCTCGACCTGACTGCTTTAAACCATACAATGGCTTTAGCAATTTGCAAACGTGTTCTTCGTGTCCTTGTTTAATGAACATTTCGGATTGCTCCATATATATTTTGTCGTTTAAATCTCCTTGTACATATGCTGAAATTACGTCCATTTGGTGCACGTGCATCTCTTCATTTACAGATGCAGCGAGTAAAGTACGAATTGTTTCATATCTTACTACTGGAGCAAAGACTTCTTCATAGTCTATTCTAAATTCTTGTGTGTCCCCGAGCAACTAATCTCGCTTTATATTTTTCGATTTCACCATTTTGATTAGTTTTGGCTTTAAATACCCATCGATTTGTTAGAATCTTCTTATTATTTGGCCTCGGTACAAGAATCCATGTTTTATTTTCTTGTAACGTATCGTATTCTTTTTTCATGACGGTTACTCATGCTTCTTTGTCATCTTGTTCTAAAACTTGGGGTACAGATTTTGGATCTAAATGTTGTGCATCGCTAGATTAATAAATCTTTGGTGGTCTGCCCGGTTTACCGGTTCTTACAATTTTGGGGCGACCTACCCCTCGACGTGGTTCATCTTCTTCTCGTTCATTAACTTGTAAATCTTCTGACAATCCTTTTTCTGTTTTATCATTAAGGCAATCTCTTCCATTAGGTAATTCTGAATAGTTCTCGTCTTCTATATCATTTTTGTGCTGTTTTGAGCGTTCTTCATTTGCCCTCT
The DNA here is from genome assembly GCF_010583005.1 of Odontomachus brunneus. Classification (NCBI taxonomy): domain Eukaryota; kingdom Metazoa; phylum Arthropoda; class Insecta; order Hymenoptera; family Formicidae; genus Odontomachus; species Odontomachus brunneus. Next base: position 867,232 of record NW_022639595.1, read on the forward strand.
CAAGTTTTTCGGGCATGGTAAATATTTTTCTTGATGAGCATTCCAAAGAGGGCTCAATCCTCTCGAAGAACTTTACGTCATGTGCCTTGATGACTGTTTTTGTTCCCGGTTTCCACAAGCGATAAGCTTTCGACTCCTCTGAATAGCCTACCAGCAAATATTCTTCTCCTTTTGGTCGAAATTTCTTTCCTTTTTGGCTTTTATTTAATGCGATTGTTTTACTGCCGATAGTTCTAAAAAAACCCACGTATGGTTTACGTTGTGTCCAAGCTTCAAATGGTGTAATTCCATCGAGACTTTTCGTTGCACATCTATTCCTCAGATATGTTGCCGTATTGCTTCAGCCCACAGTGAATCAGGAAGACTCGCTTGTAATATTATGCATCTGGCCATTTCCACTAGTGTACGATTGACTCACTCCGCTACTCCATTTTGTTGAGGTGTATATTCAACACTTAACTGGTGCTGAATCCCTTCTTTTTTGAGAAAATCATTGAAATCCTTCGACAAATATTCTCTCCCATTGTCCGTACGAAGTTTTTTAATTCGTTGACCAGTTTGATTTTCTACTCTACGTTTGTAGTTCTTGAAGGCTTGAGCAACATCTGATTTGTTTCGAAGAATTGCAACCTCCGTATATCTGGAACTATCATCTATAAAAGTAACAAAATATTTTGCGCCACCAATTGATTCTGTACTCATTGGTCCACAGATGTCGGAATGTACTAATCCTAAAATTTTCTTTTCACGGTTGGACGACGGTTTAAACGGTTGAACATGAATTTTACATTTTGCGCACACTTCACAATTTATTTCGTTTGCTTTTGCGAATTTTATACCTTTGACCATGTCCTTGCTTTGCATTGCTTTCAAATCAATAATGTTAAGATGCCCGTATCTTTGATGCCATTTTCGCAGATCAATTTGGTCTTTCTCGTCTATGAACGCTGCATATTCTTTCTTTTTATTAACTATGAATAACTGATCACGTTTGGTTGCCGTGAGTACTATTGAACCATCCTTCCGACTGATCGTTGCTCGATCTCTTTTAAATGTGACTGTATAACCGCTATTTGTAACGCTTGATATTGACAAAAGATTATTACGCAATTCTGGAACATACAATACATTTTTCAATTTTACAGAGTTTGTTGTATTTCGATTTAATTTTACGTCTAAATTTATATCGTCAACGCCTTTTGATTTTACAAAGTGTTCCGCGGCTGTATACACCTTTAATTTATTATCGTCTTTTATTGTTTCAAAGATTCGTTCGTCATTGCACATGTGTTTAGTTGCGCTACTATCAAGATACCAAGTTTTTGATTTGCCTATTATTTCCGCATTACATGCTATCGCGGTCATCGCGTCGCTAACATTATCTGACTTGTTATTCCTTGGTTTCGCTTTACAATTTCGACTCATGTGTCCTATTTTATCGCAATTAAAACATTTTCCAACGAATTTTCGTGTTCGCTTTAGTATAATTATCTTTTGATTTTTCGTGTGCATATTTCAAATGTCCTCTTGCTAATAATGCGTTGTTGTTATTGTCTTCGTTTGTTTTCGCTATGCGATCGTTCTGTCTTGCTTCCTCCTCAATAAGCTTTACCTTCAAATTCTCGAGAGTCGGTATTTCATCGCGTGACTCGATAGCTACATTAAAGTTTTCAAATTCAGCCGGTAACGAACCTAACAACATTATCGATAACAAGTCATCTGGTATTTTAATACACGCTTCTTCAAGTTGTTCTGCTTTACGTATGAAGTCGGCGACACATTGCGTCATAGTGATGCTCGTCTTCTTCTCCATCCTCAGCAACTGCTTGTATAAGGCCGTTTTTCTCACAGGTCCTCTAGATTCGAATACCGCCTTCAGTCCATCCCATGCTTCCTTTGATGACAGCTTTCTTAATGTGGTTGAGCTGGCCGTGCGTGATGCTCAAGTTTATGCCAATGCCTTATAGTCCTTCCTTAACCATTCTTGTGCATTCTCTGCAGGTTTTACTTCTGTGCCATCAACATATTGCCACAAGTCATTGATCACCAGTACGCTCTTCATTTGAATCTTCCACAGTTTGTAATTAACTTCAGTTAATTTCTCTTTATTTGCAAGACTGGTTGCAGCAGCCATTTTCGTCGTGTGCTTTTTCTTTATACACTGAGTTTATTTATTCGCGCAGTGTGTTACAAGCCCTGGGCCCATAACCTGTCAGGAATTCGTAACAATGGACCACATATGGTTACAATGAAAGTATATTTATAAAACTGATAGTTAGATGCACATTATAACAACAGTAGCATATCTATAAACAGAGGTTGCTTACGATATCGAGTGCATAGCGAGTGAGAACTGGATCCGAGAGAATAATACATATTGCCATCTGTAACTAATATATTCTATGACTGCTCTTGCTCTGCTCTATTCTGTCTTTTATCCACAGGAACAATATGATTGCGTAAGCACATCAAGGGCCAAGGCATCAATCATGAATATTTTCACATGAGAACTCTGGATTTTCTCAATTATTTAATATTTTTAATATTTTTAATATTTTTTTAGTATGTGAAACTATGAGAAGTGAATTATTTTGCAGTACTTGAATGCGATCGTAAATCCTTTCCTCCAATGTAAACTTGTGAAAAGTGTACATTTCCATATATTTTCAAGGTTAGATTTTTCACTTTTCACTTTTCACGAGTTCACATTAGGTGAAAAGATTCATGACCGACCCTCTGGCCACAAAGATTGTCGCAATTGTTTCCGACAGTATCGTAGACGTAAGTCGTTGTCGGAAGTCAACGCACAAGGATTGACGTAGACGATGCTACATCAATTGTGTCGTCCGACGCAGTCATATTGTTCCTGTGGATAAAAGACAGAACAGAGCAAAGTAAGAGTAGCCATAAAATATATTAGTTGTAGATGGGAATGGGTATTACTTCCTCTCACTCGCTCTGCACTCGATATCGTAAGTACCCAGTAGAACTCGCTCACGCTACCGTGACGTTACGACTAAGGGCTATCGCACACAAATTGACATAACTGCATATGCATAGCATAAGATCGTATGGACCAATGAGCATCGAATATTAAGCATCGAACACCAATATGGCGACTTAATACTCGATGCTCATTGGTACATACGGTCTTATGCTATGCATAGCAGTTATGTCAATTTGTGTGCGATAGCCCTAAGGCTAAGAAAAAAAACGAACATAGAACATATAACAGTATAGTAACGAATATCCGTGTATGCTCAAGTCGCATAACAGCGCCACGAGAGGTCGACCAAATTTATCGACAATAAAGAGCGTCTTATCGATCAGACTTATTTCTCACATCTATGTTATATAACAGTTATATTTTGTGTTTGCTGGGATAATTGTAATCAAACATATGGAAAAATTAATTTATTAATGAGTTGTAGATGGATACTACAAATGTGGGAGCTATTGGAAGTTTGTTTGTAATAACAGCATCTGAAATTAACTCTGAGGACTCTTTATCCTCTATGTAACTGGCTATGTTCCATGTACTAAATCGATTTCAATTAATGACATTTTTTATATTATTTGATATTATTATTAAACTACTTCTCTCTCTCACAATTTTTATAAAGACAATATTGATACATTACTGATTGGGACCCGACGTCGGACATACGACGATCCAATAGCCAATAGGAAAATTTATTTTCTAGGGATAGTACATCACTAGCTAGTAACCTTAAAAAGTGCAATCTTGATGCATCCACGAGATGCATTCAGCTATATCTGTTGCAAATAAAAGAACGCTACCGTGGTGTACGGTTAGTTGAAATCAAGCGCCACGCTTAGAAACGCTTCTACCGTCACTGTCGACGTTTCAATCAAATCGACGTTGAAATTGTCAAACCGACGTCAGTTTGATATCATTTTGATGTTAATCAACGAACCATTTTTCTCTGGGTATATAGATGTCACAAACATGAAGTCTTAAATAACTCAGTGGAAAGAGCGGTTTGTCTTCCTGACAAGCGGGGAAGACCTGGGTTCGATCCCAGTCGTGTCTGATGTTTTTCATCTCATATGACATTAAAAGTGGACATCTACAGATATACACAAGCACTTCGGTCAAAATTTTCTGATCTTTCTTTTGTATGAATGCAATAAAATTAATAAATATTTAAATATTAATATTTAATAAATATTTTTGAGTTGAAATAATATATAAGAGGAAATGTAGATTAAGAACAAATAAATTTACACTATACATTCAATATGAAATTCCTCTATCTTTAAGAATTATGTTTAAGATTACTTTTATCTTGATTTTAAAACAATCCTCTTGAGGCCATGTGTAAGAATAAAATCCTATAAGATTTAGAGAATTCCACTTCTATTAAAATTATTTTTTTTTTTTTTGGGTGAGTGGTTCTCGCGAATGATAATATTCATTAATGCGCCATGTTACATTGCTTATCCTTTGCGCATTGTGGTGCACAAATAAAAATCTTCATAATATCTGTGTAAAGCAATAAGCAAACTCTCAATTATGAGTAAAGTCTAAATTTCGGATAAAACTGATTCATTAATGTATTAACCCCAAGTACGAATATATAACTGTTGTCATAATATAACGAAATATAATACACAATATAATGCAAATGTAGGTTATATACACGTTACTCAAAATTATATAAGTAGACATTTTTTGCTCATATAAATTATATAACTTTAATGTAACGTGTAAGTAGAAGATTACATGTTACTAAGAGGTTATATATATATATATATATATATATATATATATATATATATATACAGGGTGTTCAAAAAGTCCCGGACCGGTGAAATATCTCGAAAACTAAGCATTTTAGAAAAAAATGTTTCAGATAAAAGTTGTGGCGTTTAAAAAGATGTATTTACTGATCACATCAGTTTGACCTTGGGTTGCGTAGCGAAGGTCAGGTCAAGGTCACATTAATTTTTTTAAATGGAACACCCCATTTTTCATTGCATATT
>NW_022639595.1:872248-880387 GCF_010583005.1 Odontomachus brunneus
TTTGGAAAGCTCTCGAGATGTGCTATAAGAATATGCAATGAAAAATGGGGTGTTCCATTTAAAAAAATTAATGTGACCTTGACCTGACCTTCGCTACGCAACCCAAGGTCAAACTGATGTGATCAGTAAATACATCTTTTTAAACGCCACAACTTTTATCTGAAACATTTTTTTCTAAAATGCTTAGTTTTCGAGATATTTCACCGGTCCGGGACTTTTTGAACACCCTGTATATATATATATATATATATATATATATATATTAATAATTGCAATACTATAGAAAATTGGAATATAATTTATACATTTTTGAGGAATTACATATTTACATAAATATGTAATTGTATACAGAAAGGTTACTAGTTGTCTCTAGTAAATATAATAATATAAAAAAATTTTGCCATTCTTAATTGATCAGCTATTAATATTTATTCATTTCTATGACTTCTTTGCATGATATTTCGCTGGGAGAGATTATTAATTGGGAAAAGTAATAATTATTAATAAAAAAATGTGCTGTTTCATTATAAGAGTGAGCACAATAATCCAAGTTTTACTGTACTATGATTACCGTTTTTATATGCGTTAACGTTTCATATTTTATATATGAAAAATAGACGTCATCTAAAGGACGATCTGATATCTTTATATAAAAATGTTATATAACTTAAACATAACGCGAACACCATTTTTGTTATATAACATATTATATTTAAATTATGTTGCTGTTATATTATTATAACCAGTACATAACAAAGCAATATAACAGTTTTAAAACACACCCATGTAGCACAAATTTCTAAAAGATTTCTTAAAGAATTCTAGAAATGTTCTGGAGGATTTGAGAACTCTTTTGAAACTCTTTAAGAAGTCTTTTAGAGATTTGTGCTATATGGGCAGTTATGTTGTTATAAAAAGAAATTAAGTAACCTTAATATTAATAACATGTAACAGCAATTATCCCAGATAGCACAGAGAATTCAAAAAGAATTCAAAAAGAATTCAGTCGTATGTCACCAATTCTGAGTTCATTTTCAGATGTTCAAAAAGAATTCTTCAGAATTCAGTTCAGTGAAAAAAATTCTTTTTGTATTTAAAAATGAACTCAGAATTGGTGACATACGACTGAATTCTTCTAGAATTCTCTATGCTATCTGATATATTACGTGTTATTTCTATGTTATATAATAGTTATATTGTGTGTTTGTTGGGAAAAAAGTACTCATTGTTAATATTTAAAAAAACTAAAGAATATTTGCTTCATTGATTCCTTAAATTTGTGAAACTGTTACTAGATTGTGCTATATATGTCATTATCCCAGGTACCACATGGACATCCAATGGACGTCCATCGGACATCCGTTTCTGGACATCGGACGTCCAATAAAAGTCCAAATAGATTCATTTCACATCCGATGTACGTCCATAAGATGTTCGTTTGATACAATTTTGGACATCCATAAAATATCCGAAATAAGGCCGTTTCTGTACCTATTTTGGACGTGTGTTGGACTTACTATGATGTTTAAATTAAATTACAAAGAAGTTCTAAAATAGTTCGTACGAAATAATATAATATAATAATATAATAATATAATAATATAATATATAATATATAATATAATATATAATATAATAATATAATAATAATAATGTGTTTATTTCACTTTTTTTAGATATTTATTTGTTGTGTTTTTAATATAATTTTAACTTTTAATGCGCGTTGCGCACACGAATAAGACTTTAATATAAGTAACTACTTAAAATCTGTGAATCTTTTTACATTAGTATTACATACGCGTGTATTGATAAAATGTAACTACAAATAAACTCTTTTAACGATATTACATGAGTATCATTAACGCTATTATATAACATGAGTATCACATAGTCAATAGGCATTATTTCTTAATTTTTTTATCAACTTTTATAAAAGTTTTATTCATACTTCTTCACAGTCACACTTCACCGTTGAAACTCAGAAACAACAGCTGATCAGGGATCGGGCCAACTGTTGCTTAGCAATATCTGGTGGTTCGCGGACATTAAGTAGCCACACATGCTATATGGGAGAGTGTCAGCGGGCTAGTCCAGATATTCTTACGTCTATGATACAGATCTAATAAATGATGTGTAGCATTGATAGCGCGCATTCTCAACATGCCTATAGTCGATTTTTATACTTATGACATTTGTGTCCAAGATCGGATATCTTATGAACGTCCAAATTACGGATATTAACGGATGTCCAAAATTGGATATATTATGGACGTCCATTGCATGTCCATGGATGTGCGGACGTAAAATGGACATAAAATGTACGTCCATAGGACGTCCTGTGCTATCTGAATATTCTATGTATACAGGGTGTCCTAGATCACTTTCACAATATCTCATGAGGACGTAGAACAGATTGAGATGAACACAAAAGTCCCATACCGTTTTGCGATATTCGCAATAATAGTCGAAATATTAATTAAAGAAGATTGTCACATGATTGTGCATCATAATATACACATTTCCTTTAATTAATATCTAAAAATCTATATGGTCATTTGCAAAATGATAGAGGACTCTTTTGTTCAGTTTGACTTAATGTATAAGTATATAACGGCAGACGGCGCCACTGCAACTCATCTATCATATCGCTCATATTGATCAATCATTAATATTCTTTAATTAATATTTCGATTATTATTGCGAATATCGCAAAACGGTATGGGACCTTGTGTTCATCTCAATCCGCTCTACGTCCTCACGAGAGATTGTGAAGATGATCTGGGACATCCTGTATAAGCTAATATATGTTCATATGAACATTGTGGCGAGCAGAACTTGCCATACGAAAAATGAATCGATAGATAATGGCGTCAATATCTCGATATCGATTCAAACCGCGCGCCGCCTAGAGTCTCTGCGTTATGCCATTATGTGGCGCATTTCGCGGTTCTCTCTCTCTCTCTCTCTCTTAATGTTTTATTGAACAGTTTATATAATTGAATGAAATTTATTCTAATCCCTTAAATAATTTTTAATTATATAAACAAGATAACGCTCTCAAGATGTAAAATCACAAATATAAAATAAAGGCAAATAAGAGCTAACGCCGTTTAATAAGCACTTTTTATTGTCTATTGATTTTGTTGATTTTATTTCATTTATCTATTTTTTCGTATTTGCTTTATAAAGTAGCAGTTATGGTATAAAAATCTGGGGATTAATCGCTCGATATGTTAATCAATTATATTATTACAATTTTTTTGTGTATTATTATAATTTTGCATCACACTAAAGAAAGTCCAAATTTTAGGACCGAAACATTTATAGTAGTTTCATATATTTTTGTAATTATAAATATCATTGTTCTTACCCTACTAACAATGCTCTTATTTATCTTTATTTTATAATTTAGTCATAAAAGTTAGAACTATTACCTTAATCTACACGATTAATCTACACGAATTACATGTAGAAATAATGATAATTTTACACAAAACATTGTGTTATTATTATATAAAAGAACATCAATGAAGGCAAATAAACAAATACTAAATAGTTTTAACAAATTTGGAACTTGCTGTACTGAAGCACAGTTTTTTTTATATATAGAATGTCTCAGTTCTCGCGACATTAATTTATACTGACAGGTTCTCTGAGCAATTTAAAGTTTAATTTTTTCAGTAAAAAAGCTGAAGCACCAATAGTTTCTGAGATACAAACGACTGAAGAAGTAGGGCTTTTCACAAACTAAACTTCAAACAACCAAATGGATAACAAGATTGTTCTTCTTTGTTAATTTTAAGTGGATTTTATTTTAACAGAATTCTATTTTGGGTTTTAGTTAGAAATATATGTTATGTTGAAAATTGAGAAGTCGCCATTAATATTAACCTCCCTTGATATTTTCGATTTTTGAAGAATGAATTCTAAATTGTTCCGAGAATCTGTCGATATAAATTAAAGTTGCAAGAATTGGGACACCCTATATAACATGCAATACATCTATGGTTTACATTCAAAACATAGTTTCAAAACTTGACTGATAATAAATGATTAATTCCATATAACACAAATGTTCACTAGATATCCTAAGAATGTTCTAAGAATATTCGAATATTCGAATATTAAGAACGTTCTTAGGATATCTATTGAACATTTGTGCTGTATGGGATTTAGTGGTACCGCTAATTTCATATGAAGAATTAATTTTATCGGGTTATGCAATTCCCTTTTAATTGTATTATAAAACACTGTTGCATCTTTTTAAGCAAGGAGATTATAAAATAGCTGGTTAGAATTTTTTTTATATTTTCTCAACAGCTATATCGACTATAATTCAAAAATATCAAAAACAAGGCGTATAAACGAATAAAAAGTCGTATCCACGTGTATCAAAATCTTCGCAATGTGCAAATGACATTACTTTGATCGTCCGATCATTACCTTCATGTCATTTTAATTAACTATTGTTTCGAATTACAGTTGATCTTGTTCTTTTCATCAGAACGATGAATTATCTCATACGCAATTTGCGAGATGTCTCGAAATATCTAATTGAGATTTCTAACCTTTTATGAAACGCGCGTGCCGTTTGATTAGTGCTTGAAATTCCTCTTTGAATTTCGAGCAAAATTTCCAGCGATTGATCGGATCTAAATACTTGATCTTTATCGTATTAATCCCAATGCACACGGATATGCTTTATCAGATGCTTCTATTCACACAGTGGAGTAATGCTGAAATTAAAGTACGACGGAATGCCAAATGTATTTCGGGCTCGGTTTCTCGTTATTCCTGCATAGAACTCTTTATATATATTCCTTAAATGCATGCACTTATATCTGAATATATCGTAACGTGTGCGCTGAATATTGGGAAATATATTTCCGGTATGACAGCGACTCGCCACGTACCGGAAATATTGTCGATCAGGATAAGGAAAATATCCTGCGGGAATTGCCTTCGAGTAACCTAGTTTAGCTAACCCCGTTATTTACCCCAGTAGCGGAGATAAAACGCGGATTCTGTCTTACGAGCTTCTGGATCTAGCCGGAGAACAAAGATTGTCTTTTTGCGAAAATCGCCACGATGGTGCACGACACGGTTTTCGCTACACGTGTCGGACATTCCATACGGATATTTAATATAATATATAGAAGAAACTTAGCGATACGTAGGATGAAACAAAATAAAAATTGTGAAGCGTCAAGTATTTTATCTTGATATGCTCACATTTCTCGTATTGCTTGCAATATTTTTAATACAAACTCACATTATTACACTTCCAACTACGCGATATTATTTGAGTTTATTAAATACTATTTGAGTTTATTAAATACTATTTGAGTTTATTAAATACTCATTTTATTTTGCTACTTTATAATACCTACTCAAATATTCTTTTTGTATCTCCAGTTCTCGCGAAAAAAGGCAGAGAGAAAAGGATGATGCATCAGCAGCAAGATCGCATCATAGGCGTTCGTAAGAAATCTACGAATCTGCTAAAGCTGAAAAGATGGTAAATATTTAGTTAGCTAGTGGTCGGAAGAACATGGCGAATCTATTTCGAGCCAAGTCAGTGAGTTAATAAAACAAGCATGAAGTAGAATGTGAATGTCGGTACGCGGAATAAATTTTAGCTTAAGACTATTGCAAAGCGTTTTTTATAAATTTATCGTGGTCTTCAACTCGCAAAGCCGTTAGATACGCTGAGAAAAGTGTTAGGTATTTATAACTATAAGACGTATTGTGAAAGAATTATAATCAGAAGAAGTACTTTTGTAATAAGATACTTCTTAAGATAAGTACTTTTGTAATTTACAAAGCACGTTCGCGAAACCGAAAACTCCAAAAAATTTTAACTTTTGAAGAAATAAAGTATATATGAACCTAATTACTTAATTATTTTTTTATTTTGATTAAAAAATAGATCAGAAGAGATGAAACTCTTTCAAAGGAAATTAAATTTTCCATATTTTTGCTAATATCTCTGAAAGCATAGGAGATATTAAAAAATGTTAAATACAACATTTTATAGTGTACAATTATCTTTAACAATACGACCAACAATTAAAAAAAATTTTTTTTAATTCCTATCCATACACTCTCACTTTTGAAAACTTTTATTGTTTTTTAATGATAAAATAAAAAGATTTTCTCAAAACTTTTATAACTATGTATATGAAAATTGCCTGTGGTAATTTTTTTAAAAAGTAAAATTTACCCTTAATATATAACCGGGACAAAAACTTTTTGATCAAGCTATCAGTATAACGGTGTTAAGTGAGTCCCAATTTTTAATGTCAAAATAAAAAGTGATTAGGAAGGGATATTTTAAATATTCAAAACATACTTGTTGGTATCACATATCATAACTGGGAGTATTCAGTTTTGGTTTATTGTAAAACTGAAACTTGTTGAAGTCATTAGAATGCAGGGGTATCGATTACAGGTTAATACCAGAAATTGTTACGGAAAAAACATGAGAGGATGTAAAAAGTAGTGTAACTTATAAATATCCAATATATGTTAAGAATAAATATCTAAATAATTAAAATTTATTTTGTTTAATTTTATTGTAGAGTAATATATTTTATGTATTATATATAATAACATTTTATTTATATATATAGTAAAAATAATGACATATATGATAATATATATATGATGTCCGAGACTTTCCTCTGTAATTTTTGTGTGAACATAAAACGGAGATGAACATAATTGAGGTAAATATAAAAGTCTTATACTGTTTTGTGATACACGCAATAATAGTCGAGATATTAATTACAGAAGATTGATGAATGAACGTGCACAATGTGGTAGATGAGCTGTAGTAGTGATGTGTGCTATTGTGTGCTTGTATGTTAGGTCAAATTAAACAAAAAAAACTTATCATTTTTTTACAAATAACTACGTAGATTCCTAGTTATTAATGAAAGAAAATTGTTACATGATTGTGTACGATAATGCACAAATCTTTTTTAATTAATATCTCGAGATTTCGGAAAACAGTATGGGTATGTTCACCTCAATCTATTCTACGTTCTCACAAAAATTGCGGAAGAGAGTTTGGGATATCCCGTATATATGTATACATGTTTGTATACAGTTATATATATATATATATATATATATATATATATATAATAGTTGATAGAATTCAAGTAAAAAATTATTGAAACCAATAATTTTGTAGATATTTACGTAAATATCTTAGAAAATAGAGGTCGTATAAAAAATTTTTTCAAACAAAAGTTATTTGCTTTTTCACGTAGAATAAAATGCCGTAATAAAAAATATGTATTTCTATCTAAAAAAGCAAAGTTGACCTGGTCCTGACCTTGGCGACGTCATCTTAGGTCAAATAACTACTGTCATTAAATGCGACTTTTTAAGCCTTACAACTTTTATTCGAAACATTTTTCTCTAAAATGCTCCCCCGCCGAGTTTTCTTGCCGTTGCCGAACTTATGGGACACACTGTATATAAATGTATATTGTATATGTATACGGTTTGGGATACTCTGTATATATGTATATATATGTGTGTGTGCGTGTGTACACATACATTTAAAAAAATATTTTAATATTTTTCTAATATAGAAGTAGTCTCCTATCTTTTTACGATTATACATACAAGAAATACACACATCTTTAAAGCAATAAAATTGTATACGCACTTGTCATCTTTAAAAGAAGGTTGCTTTGAAATTTAAAATATATTAAAATATGCTTTTAAATATATATATATATATATATATATATATATATATATATATATATATATCCTTATGTTATTATGTTTATTATATACCCTATGATCAGAAAGTACCGGGAATTTTTAAATAAAACAAAATAGAGTTAAATTTCAGGCAAATTTATTTTATCTCCTTCAAAATATGATCCATCTGAAGCAACACACATGTGCCAACGCTTGACCCAGTCCTCCATGCATCCCTGGTAGGCCGACGAAGGGATGGCCTTTAGTTCCCTCGTCGCATTCTCTTTGATCTCCTCGATCGACTGAAATCTCTTTCCACGAAGTGGCAACTTCAACTTGGGGAACAAAAAAAAGTCGCACGGGGCCATATCAGGTGAATACGGTGCTTGCTCGATGGTATTTACTTGATGTTTGGTC
>NW_022639595.1:880397-880492 GCF_010583005.1 Odontomachus brunneus
CTTATGCAATACGGTGCTTTGGGCTTCAGAAATCATCTCTTCAGCAACTGTCTTTCGGTGGTGTTTTTGCACGAAATTCAGGTCCTTCGGAACGA
>NW_022639595.1:880559-882318 GCF_010583005.1 Odontomachus brunneus
GGGTATATATATATATATATATATATATATATATATATATATAAGTAAAATATTATTATATATAATACAAAAAATATATTATTTGTATCCTACAATAAAATGAAATTAAATAAATATTAATTATTTTTTTAATTAATATTAATTATATAATTAATATTAAATAATTATATTAATTATTTAACGTACATTGGATATTTATAAGTCACACTACTTTTTACGTCCTCTCATATTTTTCTTGTAATGTTATTCTTTTAATATGTAATTTTTGATATTGATACTTCCAGATTCTAATGACTACAACAAGTTTCAGTTTTAAACTGATAAACTAAAACTAAATTGTGTACTTCTATATTTGAAAAATATTAAAATATACTCATTTTGACGTTAAGAATAGCAATAATTGAGGTCCACTTAATTCCATTATACTGGTGGCTTGAACAAAAAGACTATAACAGTTACGTATTAAGGGTAAATTTTATCATTAAAAAAAATTACTATAGACAATTCATACACATGGTTATAAATGTTTTGAAAATATGTTTTTATTTTATCATTAAAGAATGAAATTTTTTAAAAGCAAGGTTAGGGATGGAAATTAAAAAAATGTTTTAAAATTGTTGATCGTATTGTTAAAGATAATTGTATACCAAAATTTTATACTTAAAATTTTTTCAATATCTGCTATGCTTTCAGACATATTAGCAAAAATATGGAAAATTCGATTTTTTTAAAGGAATGTTTTCACTTTTAGAATTGTTTTTCAGCCAAAATGATAAGTAGCTAAATGATTAGGTTTATGTATATTTTATTCCTGCAAAAATTGAAATTTTTTAAAATTTTCGGTGAAATTTTCGACGAACTTCCTTTGTTAGTAATAGAGTAATAATAACTTTCTATGCATGTTGCTATTATTATTCTTTTGTTAAAAGAACAGAAAAATTTACACACACAGAGTATTTCTTAACATCCGTCCACGAAGCACATAGCGTTATTCCTTATGAAAAATTAAATTGAAAAATTCTGAACCATTTTGTCTTTGATGCTTAACAAAGCAGATATTCTTTAATTAATTCTAGCAAATCCGCGCCGTTCTTTAAAAGTGTACACGTCTGTGAGCCGCGCGCTTGGTAGTATGTATAAATACAGCGGCGGAACATTCACGCACCCTACCAGGCGCGCGGCTCACAAACGTGTATATTTCTAAAAGACGGCGCGGATTTGCTGGAATTTATTAAAAAATATCTGCTTCGTTAAGCATCAAAGACAAAAATGGTTCAGGACTTTTCGATTTAATTTTTCATAAGGAATAATGCTATGTACTTCGTGGACGGAGGTTAAGAAACACCTTGTGTGTGTGTGTGTGTGTGTGTGTGTGTGTGTGTGTGTGTATACGGAGTGTCTCACACTCTCCTCCGGGCATTTTGTGGAAACGTAGAACAGATTGAGGTGAACGTAAAAGTCTTATACCGTTTTGCGATATTTGCAATAATTATCGAGATATTAATTGTAGAAAACTTGTAAATAATAATGCAGAATATGGTAAATGAGTTACAGTATCGACAACTGCCGTTGTGTACTTATACTTTAGGTCAAATTGAACACAAAAGTCCTCTACCATTTTTCAAATAATCACATAGATTTTTAATTATTAATTAAAGAAGATTATTGCACGATTTTGCGTGATAATGCACTCATCTTCTTTAATATATATATATATATATATATATATATATATATATATATATATATATATATATAT
>NW_022639595.1:882362-883915 GCF_010583005.1 Odontomachus brunneus
ATATATATATATATATATATATATATATATATATATATATATATATATATATATATTAGGGTGTCCTTATTTTTCGACTTTCAAATGTTTTCCGCGGCATCCTTCAAAAAGTTTCCATTTGACAAAAAAATCCCTGCCAAACTTTTGTTCGATCGTATAATGAGAACCCCTGTCCCCGAGTCGTTCAACATTGGAGTATCCTTATATTAAGCTGTCTATGTTATCAATATGGTTTTCAAAGTATGTTTTCCACAAAAATCGCCTTAGTGGACTTTTCTTTTTTCTTTCTACATCGTTTGAGATTTTATAGTCTCATTTAAACAATTAGATAAATTGTTGATGACTAAAAAATAAAAATAAATATTTATTGCATTTATTGTTTGAGATACAACAAATCATGTATGGATTATAAAAGTTGCAATAATATATTTAGAGGACAATATATGTATAAAATATGATACCTTTCATGTTTTTATTAATAAAGATATTTTTTAAATTAAATGTTATATAATAATTAATAATCTCGTGGTTCCTAATCTTATGCTGGAAGAGAACCATAGATGTATAATACCTAGACCGCGGGTTTGCAACGTTTCCCATTGTTTGTATGCATCAAACAATATAAAACCAGATAACACATTAATGTCTTATGGACATCCAGTGGACGTTCAAGTTTTGATATTGGGACGTCCATAAAACGTTCGAATAAAGCCCAACAGATGTCCGGTGAACGTTCATAGGATGTCCATTTTTACCTATTTTGGACGTCCGTGGAATACTCAAAAAAGGACCTACACTGGACATTATTTTTAGTGTCTTACTATTCATAACTTTCAAAACAAATATTTAAAAATATACGAAGGAGAGGTTTATGAACAATAATACATTAAAATTCAAAATTAATTTTTATATTTATTATGAAATGTCAACATCTCAGATAGCACATGGACATCCGATATACGCCCATAGAATGTACGTTTAACACAAATTTAGACATTCATAAAATGTCCGAAATAAGATCATTTCTGTACCTATTTTGAACGTCTATCCCAGGCAACACGTGACGTGATTTTCATATCACTTTTTGGTAATTCGTGATTATCCTCTTATAATCATGTGAAAATAACCGGAATAAATCACAGCCCAACAACGTCATAATAAAACGTCATAATAAATATTAGTATTACATACGCGTGTATTGATAAAATGTAAATACAAATAAACTCTTTTAACGATATTACATGAGTATCATTAACGCTATTACATAACATGAGTATCACATAGTCAATAGGCATTATTTCTTAATTTTCATGAAAGTTTTATTTATACTTCATCAGTTACACTTCCGCTGAGACTCAGAAACAACAGTTGATCAGGGATCGGGCCAACTGTTGCTTAGCAATATCTGGTGGTTCGCGGACATTAAGAAGCCACATATGCTATATGGCAGGATGTCAGCGGATTAGTCCGGATATTCTTACGTTTATGATACAGATGTAATGGTGTGTAGCATTGATAGCGCGCATTCTCAACATGCCTATAGTCGATTTTTA
>NW_022639595.1:883925-884836 GCF_010583005.1 Odontomachus brunneus
TGGGGAAAAATAGCATTCTTTCGGCGAAACCACTTATCGTGGTTTTATGGCGGGAATAAAGCAGCCTTCGTTAGAGACAGACTTTTTACTGAAAGAATGCTATTTCTTTATATTTTTTGTTTGACGCGTTCAGACAATGGGAAACGTTGCGAACCCGCGGCCTATTATAATTTGTTTCATAAGAGCGTGTCCGGCAAAATCTTTTACATATAAACGAGTAGACGGGAAATTCAAACAGGAGTTGATAGAGGCACCTTTCGTCTAAGATGCTTTGTTGATAAAGTTTTAGTTGTCATTCGATCTTCGTGATAAAAATATTTCTCCATGAGTGCCAAATACACATCGCGTTTCGAGGCCGTGTTTCTTTGTACACATCCGAAAGGACCAAAAATGTCAAGCGGCTGCTAAGTACATGAGAAAGTCAAAAGCATTTGTAAATAAGTGAGTGAATCGTTACTTAGAGGTGAAAAATGTCGATAACTTACCGAAACGTTACTCTACGCAAGGATTTAGCACTTTGTATAACTTTACAAACAATTTAAACGTTAGCAAAATGGTCAAAATTTATGAGAAGGCTTTATAACTATCTGCTCAATATGATTTATAAGGAAAAACGAAAAATGGATATTATAAGAGAACAATGATCCTAAACATCGAAGGCTTTGTACCGCGTGAAAATAAGGAAATAATGTTGAATTACACTGAGAGAAAAATGTATGATATTTAGAACTATAATGGCATAGTAAAAAGATTATAGTTAGGAATATAATTTTTATAGTAAATGTTACCGTAATATTTGTAATATTTACAATATAAGCATAGTATAACTGACCCGTGTAAAATTTTTACCAAGAATTATAATTATAATATTTGAAATAAAAAATATAGTAAGGTAGCAAACATTGAATGGT
>NW_022639595.1:884846-885043 GCF_010583005.1 Odontomachus brunneus
CATTACGGATGTCCAAAATTGGATATATTATGGACGTCCATTGCATATCCATGGACATACGGATGTAAAATGGATATAAAATGGACGTAGGACATCCTGTGCTATATATTAGGTGAAGTAAAAAGTTCTGAGCGTTTTCCGCTAGATGTCTTTAGTGAGCCATATCTCACGATGTATACATCGCATCGGGTCATACT
>NW_022639595.1:885053-899912 GCF_010583005.1 Odontomachus brunneus
TAGAGGTGAAAAATGTCGATAACTTACCGAAACGTTACTCTACGCAAGGATTTAGCACTTTGTATAACTTTACAAACAATTTAAACGTTAGCAAAATGGTCAAAATTTATGAGAAGGCTTTATAACTATCTGCTCAATATGATTTATAAGGAAAAACGAAAAATGGATATTATAAGAGAACAATGATCCTAAACATCGAAGGCTTTGTACCGCGTGAAAATAAGGAAATAATGTTGAATTACACTGAGAGAAAAATGTATGATATTTAGAACTATAATGGCATAGTAAAAAGATTATAGTTAGGAATATAATTTTTATAGTAAATGTTACCGTAATATTTGTAATATTTACAATATAAGCATAGTATAACTGACCCGTGTAAAATTTTTACCAAGAATTATAATTATAATATTTGAAATAAAAAATATAGTAAGGTAGCAAACATTGAATGGTAAGAGAAATTAACTATTTTATATAATCAATACAATTGGAATATTTGGCAAATATAGGTACTTGTAACTATATTCCCAAAAGATGCTTTACCATATATATAAAGTAATAAAATGGTGACTATAAATCTGTGTTCATTCTATTATAACTTCATGTTAGATAAACTATAAACATATGTTTGAGGCCAAAACAAACTATAAAATATAGTGAGATTATAGTTATTCCAACTATTTTTTTCTCTCAGTGTACTGAATTGGCCATCACAGTCACCGGATGCAAATCCTATCGAAAACGTTTGGTCCTTGATGAAGTTTAAACTTTGTGGAAAGAAAATTTGATCGGTCAAGGAATTAATTCGACAAATTCGATTGATATGACGATCTTTACCTCAAGAATATGCCATAAAATTAATTGAAAATATGTCTCTGAGATGCCAGGCAATTATTAATAATGAAGGCGACTGGATAGTTATTAATAATAAAAGTCACAGTTCTAATCAAGTAGTATATGTATATTTTATTCCAAATCACTTCAATAAATTATTTATCAAGTTTTGCCGTATAAACTCTTATCAGACTGTACATTTCCCTCTCAGCATAAGATTAGGAACCACGAGATTATTAATTATGTAATATTTAATTAAAATAGTTTCTTTATTAAAAACATAAAAGGTATCATGTTTTATTGAAAGGTATTATGTTTTATGTCTTATTTTGTTCTCTAAATATACTATTGTCACTTTTATATTTCATACATGATTTGTTGTAGCTTAAACAATAAATGCAATAATTATTTATTAAAGATTATCGAGCTAGATTGAGGTCTTATGGGTATCTAAAATTAATTTAAAAAACAGGTTTTATTTTCTTCTAGTTATTATTTTACGTTTTTTTTATACATTTTTAATATCCTATTTTATTCTTTTTTTAGTTTCTATTTTATAAAATTTTATTTTAAGTTTGTCAATAAATACTTTTAAAAAGAAGAAAATTTACCATTTTTAACTTTTTAAACAATTGTAAAGATCCTCAGTGCTAAATCATGTACAGAATTTTCATCTTAATTTTTTTTTAAACATATATGTTTCATTGTACGTACTGTGTAGGTTGGATCATGTTTTATAGCCAATTATAGTATAAATTATTATAGAAATAGTAAATTTTACGATTTGGATGTAAAAATATTTAAGTGATTATAGTAATTTTGTAGCAAAAAGTCAATCGTGCATAAAATTTTGAAACATGTAATTTTAGTCATAATTATGCACAGCCCAAGATTATAGAAATGTAATTTTTACAATAATATTTTTCTGCGTATAATTTATTACATTTTAGGAAATATATATTTGAATATTTGAATAAAAATACTTAAAAAACTATTCAATTTCTTTCTTAGATATTATTAATAACATCTGAAAAGCTTTATTAATTTATATGGTAATAAATTATATTTCCATTACAAAATGTAAGTAGAGTTCTGTAGAATTCGAGAATACACATAGACAATACGAAGTATATTTAATAGTCAAAACGAGATGATGCAATACTTTTAAAATTCCTTGGAATGAAATTTTATTTAAAAAATAGAGTGAGTACTGAATTAATTTCGAATTCAAGCGATTTTTTACTCATATAAAGCGAATTTTTTACTCTGAATCGTCGAGTGAATATTTTTACTTAAAATTAAAGAGTAAGGACGCCCCTAAATAACAGCTGCATATGCAACATGATCGTCTGCTGTATAGCAGCATGATTGTCTCGACTAATAAGTATATTTTATAGATCAATATAATAACTTTATTTTAAATAGCTCGTGGATTAAGGTGGTCTTATGCTATGCAGTTATGTTATTTTGTGTGTCATGGCTTTAAGTTGGATGTGCTCTCCCGTCACAAAAACATATTCATTCTAATCGACTAAAATATTCGGTTAAAATCTACTTTAAGCTCGTATGAAACATTCACTCTTGCGATATCGAGTGGCAGTTTCTTCACTATCGCTTCGAGTGAAAATATTGCCACTTTTCACTCATTTTGAGTGAGATTCCACTCCAAGAAATTTGGAGTATAGCTGACTCAAGATTCAGAAGTCCTATGTTTAGTTCTGGTCACATATAGATGATATAAAGGTATTTTTCAAATATAATAATAATAATAATCTTTATTGACAAGGAAATATTTTAGTGTACATATGCTATAATATTAGAATCAAAAGTCGTAAAATGATAATGTACAAATAGAAATTGAAAAATATATAAAATATTAAATTAAAGACGTGCATTCGCCAGTGCTCTTTTCAATGACAGAGCAATGTGATGAAAAAGTCAACCGCAGAGAATAAATTTGCTACTATGGATAAACGACTTATATATGAATTATAACTATATGCTGTTCGATAACATATGAAACGATGTTTTTTAATAGCCTTGGATGGAACATTTAGTTTTATCATTTTAAATAGATTTGCACTATTAATCAGGTGATTAAGTAGTTTAAATATAAAAATAAGGTGAGAGATTACTCTTCTTCTGTCTAATGAAGCATATTTAATTTAAGTAAATTTTATTAACAGGTATAAGAAATTTAGAGAATAATTAAATAAAAAGAAGTTAAACCTATATCTAAAATATATAATATGACATTTATCTATTTAAGATTTAGGGAGTTTCTCCTGCACCAATTCAAATCTAAATAAATCCTTATGCAATAAAATCGCATCAGCCTGGCCATCAATACATCGAAAAATTTTCAAATCGTCAGCATATAGTAAAAACTTACACTGCTTAAAGCTAGAAATATATTACGTCATTTATATATCATATTTTATAAAATAAATAATATTGGACCGAGATGGCAATATAAATAATATAGATTAATTAATGGTCCATAATCAAGGAGATCAGACAAAATCATGGATAACACTTTAAGAAAAACGTAATAAAAAAGAATATTTATGTGTTAAAGATTGATTCCCTTGATAATAAGAGTGAAATATTTATTCCAATTAAAATATTCATTCATATAAAATCAGAATTCACTTTATGGTTGAAATGAAACATTCATTTTTGTGAAAAGTGAAATGTCACTCCATTTGACGTGACATTTCACTTTTGACAAGAATGAATGTTTTACGTGAGTATTTTCATTACCGTTTAGAGTGAATTTTTATTTGTTTAAAGGTAAGATTTACTTTAAAAAATTTAGAGAATAATAGCCATTTTTTCTCACAGTGCAAATAAAAATATTATTAATTCATAAAACTCCGTATTAAGTCATAAAACTCCTAATTTCCTGATTGAAATTTTTTTTAGTTAAAAGATAAAGCGAAGAGCGTTTTTCCGAATCGCATGAGAGAAACATCGAACGGTGATTATATGTATAACGACGATTAATCGCTGATGATCATGGGCGAGCGCGAAATATTTCCGATCGATCGAACTGATTCGAGAGTAATATCGCGTGTTGCAAGGTTCAGTTCAAATGTCCGTCGATATCGAGGTTCTCTTCACATCGACGAAGCAATTAATTAAACAGTGTGTAATTGTGACCTTCTCGTGGCCGATGACGTGAGAATTCTAATGAGCGTTGACTCAATTATCCCCCGCAAGAGAGCATGGCCTCTTTTCCTCTCATTGTTCCTCTCTACTAATCGAATATTCGATTGATGTGATAAGAGAATAGTCCGAAAACTCCCAGTTTTAAATTTATGCACCGAAGTTCTTCATAAGATTGTTCGACAGAGTCTGTTTAACTGTCGTACGAAATTAAATTCTCGTCTCGAATGTCCTCCAACGGACTTTCGCGAAATACTCTTTCACGTGAGCTATCCTTATTTCTATGCTAAATGAAGGGTAAAATAAAAGAACAGCGAAGAACTTGTTACGTCAATCGGGTGCCAGGCTTGCTGGTGCGTTTAGCATTGTCTTGGAATTGTATTTTCCCGACGCTGGCGCGCGAAGTTTTACGCAGTGTGCACGCGCCTGTGGATGTGTAGTACGTGCGTTTGTCGTGGAAACTTTTATCGAGACCTGTCAGACTGTCAGAGACGAGTCTCTGCAGAGCAGTTTCCGGTCTATTAGAACCGGTGTCGCATTTTGTATCCGTGCGTCGAACGCGTTATGCGAGAATCGGCATTCGCAAAGACGAAAACAAAAATCTGATTATGCTGCGTCGATTGCTAATTTCTGCTTGAGAGAAAGATCCACTATTGGGATTACTATTTGTAACTACATTACTATCGAAGTCCTGAGAAGGAACGGATAAAATAGTTTTTTACCGATTGCTTTTTTTCTTTACGTAACATTGAAAATAAATAGATGCATATAGAAGCCGCCAGAAATGGTGTCGATCGGTCGATTCTTCATTCTGTAATATAACGTGTACTTTCTCTCTCTCTCTATGACGTCATTAGACAGGTGAATAACGAAACACTCCCTTGACTATCTACCTCCCGTCCAACGTCAGCGTCCAACATTACTTCGACGTCGGGTCAACCGAGGTCGAGCTGGTAACCTATCTACCAACGTCATCCTGAAAGCTCATAGTCTATCTGCTCTTCACCGTCGTTTTAGAGAAAATCTTGCCTTGACATGTCTTGCTCTTAGTAATTCTTTCTTTCTCCTTTACACCTTTTCTTCTTCCATTTTTTTTTTCGTTTCATGTTTATAAATGAGAAATGGGAATTGTAAATTGGAAAGCAAAGTTTCCCAAACTTGTTTCCTTAGTACTTAATATTTTTTTTCAGATTGACAGTCCATGTTCATCTTTCCTGGTCCTTGATCAATGTCCATTTATTTTGCGATATGATTTGAACTCAATCTATATTTTTATTTAATAGAGCTAGTACCATTGTGACGCATCGGTGATTCAATTACTTATTTATAATATCATTACACTTATGGATAATTATTTCGAGCCTTATTGAAATCGGTGTTCATGTGGCTGAGTTATTTTGAGCTTGTATGAAAGACAGCCGAGTAGACTTACGAAAATACTGTTCTTGGGGTCAAGGATAGGCTCAGTGTGCGATAATGACATTTATATGCAATTATATTTATGCCTCTCGAGTTTCGGTACAATATGGTGACTTAAAATAACGTATCATGTATCGATCAGCAAGCTATGTGTCAGGAGCATACGGATATAGCAGAATCTATTGTTTAGAGACGTAATGTGTGAGATAACAGAATCGACTAACCGAAATTATACTTGCACGGGACACATTCTTGACTATATGCATACTACCTTATTAACGAAGCTGCAGGCAATCATGATCCAAATGATAATAAACATGGTGCGGCTTTGCTCGTAATTGCTAATATACGGATGCGTAACAGCAATTTGTAATTGGCATTAATTTCATTTTGTTTCTGAATTAATTCGACGTATAGTCGAACTTTATATGTGTATAGCGCTACTTTTAACGACTAATATTTTCCATTGCGTAAACCTACACGCGATATTAAATTTCTACTTATTTGATTGATTACATCAATACAAACATTCGATGTTTTAAAGATCGTTGAAAGTCTTTCATACAGCCACGTGAAGTTTCAAACTCGGAACAACTTTTCGTAATGTCAGGCAACTTTACTGCTCAAATTTTCGGAGCCCTGATTGCTGATAAACTAAGTGCTCCATAACCTTTACAATTGCTGTGGAAAGAACGATCGTTGTGCTTAATAGCTTATAATTACGATAATCTATTTACAACTCAAAAGTCCAAATTCGACATGATCTTTTATTTTGAGTGATGGTCAACAAGCTGATGCGCAATTAAACTAATAGTCTTGGGAAGATGGGGGTAAATGCACTTATCACATATTTTCCTCTTAGAATGTGGTATGCTTGTTGAACAAAGATGTATCGTGATGCGTACTATAGCGCAGCTTTATATGCCAAGTTTTCGTGTCAGGTTGTTTGAGAGAACGAGAGACGAGATTTGGCGAGAGACATTTTGTATCTGCGCGTTTGTCTCGAATCTAGTTTAAATTTTACATACATTTTCAGTGTGTAAACTGTGCACGAGATAATAAAAATACAACGAAACTATCGTGACTGACACGTTGATGTCAATAATAGTCGATAAAAAACAATTCGACAGGATTAGTTGAGATCAATAATTTATGATATGCCCTGTTGATAAGCATGACGACATGCGCATCGTATTTAAATTCAAATATCGACGTGGATTTATCGGCAAATATATATCTATAAATTTTTTTCGACGAGTTACACAGAAATTGTTTCGCAGAGATATGGAAACGATTAATATTTAATTTGAGAGAGAGAGAGAGAGAGAGAGAGGGGGGGGGGAAGGCTTAAATATTAAAGTATGTCGTTTGAGCCAGAGCTGCGCACTTTTAAAAATATGTCATGACTAATTTATTCTATCAAGTCTGATTGCAAATAATGTTTTTTGACACGCGAATGGTGTAAAACAGTGTTGGAATTATATTATATAGGTGCCCGCATGTGGATGCAAGGGTCTACGAATCTAGCCAAAAATTCGAAGCGCGCTGTTACGACATACATGTATACACGAAGCATTCTCTTCATAGAGCGAAGTTGGCATTGGCAGTTTGAAACAGAGTGAGAAAGCTGTTTTACGGCTATTCCTTTTTCACTATAGCTCAAAGTAACTGTCAAGACTGACCATATTTTTATGTGTAAGCACACTTATATCCTTATTTTGAATATTTTATATATTATTTTGTCCTTATTTTGAATATTCTGAATACTATTTTTTATTGACAAAAGTGCCTCTAAATATGACTTACAAGTCTTCTGATTGGCTTGTAAGTACATTTAGAGATACCTAAATACGATAATTAAATAGAGATACTTAAGAGATACTTAAATACCATGCGCATGCCGTCGTGCTTATCAACAGGGCATATCATAAATTATTGATCTCGATTAATCTTGTCGAATTACTTTTTGTTGACTATTATTGACATCAACGTGTCAATCAGTTTTATTATATTTGCATTACCTCGTGCACGATTTACACATTGAAAATGTATATAAAATTTGAACTGCAAATGTGCAGATACAAAATACTTTTATCGATGAAAAAAAGAAAGTTAAAAAGATTATTTATAAACTGTATAACTGTATATTCCCATTAGGAGTAGAATTAATATTAGTAAGAGAAGAAAATAGACAGCAAAATACTTTCTTTGTATAATTTTCTAGTTGGTGAAGAACGAATTTAGAACTAATCACATGGGTCAGTGCATTATTTCTTTCTTTGATTATATGAATGTTTTTTTTTTGTTTTATTTATGTAGTCTGCTCATGCAATAAGAAAAAGAAAGCATTTTATTCAGCATATATATTTTCTGTTTAAAAAGATTGATACAAAATGATAATATTACATACGGTTTATGAATCTATAAATCAATGTTTATCCCCAATGAAACATTTTTCATACATAATTATGTAAAATTATATAAAATTATATATAATTTTACATTATTATATATAATTATGTACGAAATTATATATAATTTTACATTATTATATATAATTATGTACGAAATTATATATAATTTTACATTATTATATATAATTATTTACGAAATTTGTCCATACATGTTAATACATGTAGTTATAATGTTAGTTATATATAATCATGTGTAATTATATACAAGGTGTTCCATAATGATTAGTAAATCTCGGAAGGAGTGAAAGAAGGTGAAATTTTGAACTAAAAGTTCCTTTTCCACTTTTGGCTTAAGCCATTATTTATCGAGTTATTAACTCTTGAAGTTTCCCAATGAGAAGGCGCGCTACCATATTACGCAGGTGCGTCGCGCAACGTGCCACCTCTCGTCCTTGCCCGGATTACATTGCTTCTGTTAAAATTTTGCCAAATTCATTAATATATGAATAAATAAATAAAAACACTTAGAAATCGATCAACTAATTAGTTTATTTGAAAAAATTATTCATATATTATCCGAAATTAATAAATAATTGATGTCAATTGTGTCTTTTTACGTTTCTTATTAGGAAACTTTAATAACTTGGTAAATAATGGCTTGAGCCAAAAGTGGAAAAGGAACTTTTAGTTCAAAATTTCACCTTCTTTTACTCCTTCCGAGATTTACTAATCATTATGGGACACCCTGTATATAATTTTATATATAATTTTACATAATTACGTATACAACCCTTATAGAAATATCATACTAAGAATCATTGATAATTACTTATTTTCAGTATTAAAAATACTGGATAATAAGTAATTATCAATGATTCTTAGTATGATATTTCTATAAGGGAATTATATGTAATTATACATATAACTATACTACTAACATATAACTATACATACTTGTGTATAATTATGTATGGATAAATTTTATATATAATAATGCATAAAAAAGTTTTCATCGGATCAATAAGATAATGATTGATTTACATTGAAATTCAAATTCTACACATCCTTACAGAAATATCATACTAAGAAATACTGAAAAATAATGATTAAGTACTACCAATAATTCAGTAATTTTTTGGCCAGTACTTATTTCTGGTAAATAGCGATAATAAAATTATTGTTAAATATTATAATACAAATACTTAACTTTCCCAGGCAGCACAAAATATTAGTAAAACATTTACAAAATATTTATAATATTTGATTATTTTATAAATAAATATTTTCCAAAATATTTTATAAATATTTTTGTGACCTTAAATTCAATAGGTCATAAATATTTATCATAAATATTATAATTTATATACATTTTTTTTTTGCTAAATTTTTTTAAAATTTTCTACTTTATTGTTTTGCATGATACTTAGTTCAATTTAAATTGTACTTCGAAAATTTGCTTACCATTGCTGAGATTCGAACCTGAGAACTTCTGGTTCTTCAGTCGTCCACCTACTGCACTATCACTTTAACTCAAACATATTCATCATATTGTATACATATAGTATACATATTGTATACATACAGTATATCCATGTACGAAAAAGAAATTATTTATTTAAAAGGAAAAAATAGATTCTTTTAAATATGAAAAGTATATTTAAAAAATATTTACTTGTTTTAAAAGTAAGTAAAATACAAATAAATTATTTTGTAA
The DNA here is from genome assembly GCF_010583005.1 of Odontomachus brunneus. Classification (NCBI taxonomy): domain Eukaryota; kingdom Metazoa; phylum Arthropoda; class Insecta; order Hymenoptera; family Formicidae; genus Odontomachus; species Odontomachus brunneus. Next base: position 894,603 of record NW_022639595.1, read on the forward strand.
ATTTAAATAAATTGTTTTCTGATAATAAAAAAAACTTTAATTTAAAATACAAAAAGGATACTTTTAATATTAGAAAATAATTTATTTAAATTTTAAATCGTATTTAAATTTTAAATCATGTACTACCTATAATATTACTATTAGGCAGCATATGTTTTAAAAAATTTAAAGTATATACTGAGAGAAAAATTATCTTAAAATCAACAAATATTTTCTTAGTAGGTGCCATTAACATATTTACTTAAATCTACATTCTTTTTACTTAAATCAAATATTGTTTACTTGATTTAAATAAACAATATTTGATTTAAGTAAAGAGAATATAGATTTAAGTAAATATGTTAATGGCACCCACAAAGGAAATATTTTTTGATTTTAAGATAATTTTTCTCTCAGTGTATGATATATAAATATTATCATTATCCGTTAGTTGTTACCAATACCTAACCCTGAGCAGAATGTATGAGCGAATATCATAATTTCCAACCGACTGCAGCAAATAAATAAAAATTTCTTTTCTATGTGTATATTATATATACAGGATATTCTGCGTAAGGTGTACCAAAAGAAAAATACAAGTAGAACAGATAAAACTGAACAAAAATTGTAGAGGTCATTTTTCAAACAACCACGTAAAATTTCGAAATATTAATAAAAATAGTTGGGCATATCAGAGCGCGGAGACGCGGTAGGCGGAACATACGGCTCGCCGCGGTCGGCGAAGAAAATGGACGAGCGCACACGTACACGGACGCACACACGGAGCTACCTATTTTCATATGCCAAACGGCCCATCTTTCTGGTCTATAAGATAGGCCCGCGAGCAATCGTCTATTTTTTTTGCCTGCCGCGTCGCCGCGCTCTGATATGTCCAACTATTTTAATTAATATCTTGAAATTTTACGTGGTTGTTTGAAAAATGATCTCTATAATTTTTGTTCACTTTTATCTGTTCTACTTATATTTTCTTTTGGCACGTCTTACGCGGGACACCCTGTATATACTGGGTGTCTCACACTCTCCTCCGGGCATTTTATGAGGACGCAGAATGCGTTGATGTGAACATAAATGTCCTATACCGTTTTACGAAATTCACAATAATAGTCGAGATATTAATTAAAAAAGATTAAGGAAAAACGCACGCTGAATGGTAGAGGACGGACCGCTCGAGTCACAACGTGACCCAGTAATATAGCGCGGATGTCGCGCGCGGTGATTGGAAGACAATGCACCACTGCCTATACTTATACTGCTGCGCTCCTACGTCTTGCCGCACCGCGCCGAGATTGGACCGCGCTGTGACTCAAGCGGTCCATCCTCTACCATTCAGCGTGCATTTTTCCTTAATCTTTTTTAATTAATATCTCGATTATTATTGCGAATATCGCAAAACGGTATAGGATTTTTATGTTCACATCAACCCATTCTACGTCCCCACAAAATGGACAGAGTGTGAGACACCCTGTATATATACAGCATATTAAAATAAATATAAAAGTTATATACCGTTTTGCGATATTTGTAATAATAATCGAGAAATTAATTGCGAAAGATTAAGGAAAAGCGTGTACTGAATGGTAGAGGACGGACCGCTCTAGTCACAGCGCGGCCTAGTAATATAGCGCGCAGATGTCTACACGTGGCGATTGGAAGACAACGCCTATACTTATATAGCTACTGCCTATACTTATATAGCTGCGCTTCTATGACTTGCCGCACCGCACCGAGGGGCGATGTAGAAGCACAGTGGTACAAGTGTAGACAGTGGTGCATTGTCTTCCAATCGCCACGCGCGACATCCACGTGCTATATTACTGGGCTGCGCTGTGACTCGAGCGGTTCGTCCTCTACCATTCAGCATACTCTTTTCCTCAATCTTTCGCAATTAATTTCTCGATTATTATTACGAATATCGCACAACGGTACAGGACTTTTATGTTCATCTCGACCCGCTCTACGTTCTCACGAAAGCTTCGTAGATTTCCGACTTGAAATTTACTCCATGGTCCTAATCGGGTTGACCATAACTGGATGTCGGATCCATTTAAGGTTATATCGTCGGGTCCTGAAAAGTCATGTAACGCTACGTTGTTATGAGGACCTTAATCAGGTTCATTATAATGTTCTCATCAGGCTATACTATTGAATCCCTGTAACGTTTTCCCATACACCACAAAATGTTAAATCAATGTTGACAAAATGTTGAATTGCAACAATGTCAATATTGCAGTAATATTGAGAAACATTGAATTAACGTTTCACAATGATATAATGCAACTTTGATATAATGTAAAAATGTCCGCTTGTAAAAAGTTTTCCATGTAGCTTTCATAAAAAGAAAAACTAATTCCTAATTTTCTTATTACTATTAATTATTATTATTATTATTATGTCTTATAACTGCTGGGAACCGAAAAAGATTGTCACAAGCACTCTAAAATTTTCGCGAACCCTCTCTAAATAATTTCAAATCTGAAGCGGTATGCCTGTCATCCATCATGACTGCGTTTGCTTAACTTGACGATCGAGCGGCACGCGGTGATTCCAATGACTCCAACGATATTCTTACAATTTATGCTTATAAAATGTATACTTACAGTATATTACAACGTACCTAGTACCTATTCACAGTATATTATAACGTACCTAGTAAATACGCACGTTGATTTGGCTATTTTATTTCTAAAGTTTATGTGGTTATTTGCAAAATGACTTCGACTATTTCTTTTAGCTTAATATTTTTATGCATTTTTTATTATAGATACAACTTGCGTCAAACTCTATATAATAGAGAATATTATGAAATAAAAGAATTTTTTTTCAGGGTTTACGCAAAATTGCTTAAACACATTTTAATTTTACATATGAAGAATAAAAAAATATATATGATTATTCTATATTGCAATATAGTATGAATAATACACATGTATTAACATAATAAAATTTAATAATAATTTATTTTATTATTATGGTAATTATCCAGTTTAGCGGCTTTACAAAGCAACTCGTGCGTGTCGTTACGACGATTTCTTTACGATTTCGTCTTTGTTCAGTTATTATCGTCGTTGCGATAAACAGTTGCGTGGAAAACTATATACATATACATACATACATATATATATATATATATATATATATATATATACACATGTATATATATATGTATATATATATGTATGTATATGTATATAGTTTTCCACGCAACTTTGCCTATTGTAGTCGTTTGATATTGTTGCTTCAACAGAAGTACAAATAACTTCTTCTGGAAGATAATTCGCATCTTCAATATGATCAAACAAATTAACTGTTTTTGCATATGGAATCTCATTTGGATCATAAAAATCTAGTGCTTGCTCCTCTTCTATTTCAAATTCGTTATCGTTTCCAATTTCTTTCAGTATATATTCAACCTTCTCCTTCACTTATATTTCCGAAGTTATCGGACGTTTGTGGCGAAACTGCTATAATTATTTGTTCTTGATGCAAATGATCACTTTGCATCACACATTTTTTTCATGAGCACCACCTTTGTTACGAATATGTGTCATAAGTAAAACACATTTATTTTTTGTGTATGCAAATCCTCTATCGATTTTCCTTAATATTATATTAATTATATGATTTTAATGTATTATAATAACATTATGAATTGTAAACATTATACATTAAATATATGCAACTAACTATGTGTTATTTTTCTACAATTCATTACATTCCCTTACTTACAGTAACGTATCTAGCTTCAGTATCCATTTACTTGAACGGCGTGACGCGTATAGCACGATATTATCACGACGTTTTCAAACAATTTAATCGAGACCACCTTCTAATATTATGTATGAGTCGATTTGAAATGCTCTACAATTTTTGTCCTTACAAAAACTTACAAATTTTGCAAAGGTAAGGAGTTGGGGGGGGGGGGGTTAAAAATTTGACATTTTTGAAAAAATTAAATATACCGTTGCAAAAAGTGTTAAATACTACTACAACTTTTGTAGGAAACATTTTTCATGTACCTTTGTATTTTAGGAAATATTCAATAAAAATGAGAAAGTCCTTTTTTTCAAAGGGCTGTTTCAACCCCTAAACTTAACATTCAACCGATAAAATAAAATACGTGTCGAATACTTTTTGATGCTCTACAACATATCCAAAGCATATTAAAATCGGCGAAAGACAGTTCTGTTAGTTCCCTTGTAAGTTAGAAGGAAGAAGAGATATTATTAAATCAGTTTTCTTACTTCGTCTCGAACTGCCAATGCCCACTTTAACTTTTGCTATAGCAGTAGAGGTGTACGAATGTGCATCTTTGATATATATATATATATATATATATATATATATATATATATATATATATATATATGTCGTTGAATGCTATGCAATGGTTCAGGGATCATCGAAACCGAAGAATTTTCAAGGGGACACTTCTATGTTAATAGTAACCGCATGGAGATCGATCGTGTCGGGAGAAAATAGCGTATCGCTTCTCCGGACTCGTCGCGAGCCATAAGGTCGCTTCTCCGAGTGAAAGCGACCGCGGCTGAGTCAGACAGACCGTCTGACCTTCATGCGTGTGTGGTGTTACTATTGCGATAGCTCGATACCGCTGCCATCCATTTCGATGCCATACTCACTGTACCTTATTGAGATTTCTGCAGTCTTATGTGGCGAAAATCTATATTTTTATATTAAAAAATGAGGAAATGAGCTTACAATCTATAGATCATTTAATCAATAGATCGAATCTGTTTCTTTGTTTTTTATTACGTCAAGAAAGCATATCTCTTGCCGCGCGATCATTGTTATTGGATCATTGTTACGTGCTCATCATCTATATATCGTTAAGATTATGACCCAAATAAGAGAAAAACCATCACAATATTGGTGTACGAGACAGTCGCAATAAATTGATGAAAGTTAATTTCGGTGTTGGGTGCGTGCGTCGCGTCGAACTGGCTGGCACGAAAAGACACTACTATGTCATGGCCACGACAGAGCATGACCCGTCTTGAAGAAGCAGACAATTTGTCGAAGATGTAAGAGCGTACATAATACTCTTCGCAGAAGGATGTGACGTACATGAAAGCGCGATATTGAATGATATTTTAAACATTTATATATCAGTTTTAGTGTTAAATTAAAAGTTTATATTTGTTAAAATAATACACCATATTCGTTCTCGGAATCGACCGAGTTCTTTCATAAATAAAAAAATTATATATATTTATATAGTATATATATAATATATAATAAATATATATATATATATATATATATATATATATATATATATATAATATAAAAAAT
>NW_022639595.1:899954-900524 GCF_010583005.1 Odontomachus brunneus
ATATATATATATATATATATATATATATATATATATATATATAATAGATAAAATTTTTTAAAAATATATCTATATATTTCTATTTATATATATCTAGGTATATATAATACATATTATATATATATATCTAGATATATATAATTTATATAATAAATATATATATAAAAGATAAAATTATTTAAAAAAAAATATATATATGGGGTGTTCTCTGTCAAATCGGCCACCCCCCTGCCCATTTCAATTTTTTAGATAAAATTCTTTAAAAGGGCTTAAAATTTTCATTGAAATGTTTAGTTTGCGATGACGTATGGCCTTTTTGAAAATTCAAAATGGCGAACCCAAAATGGCGACTAGAATGCAAACAGACACCGAAAAAACAAATATCGTGAATAAATTTTTCAAAACAATTAAATGTCACTTTATAAAGAGTAATAGCATATTGTTTACACCAAAAGACGGTTTTAATTATTTCTTCTCGTTCTTATTTCTTTTAATTGGAACGATAGAGGCACGACGCTCCTGATGCTCGAGCGACTCGTACGCTGTGTGCGGAATAGCAAGGTGGATAAC
>NW_022639595.1:900534-908956 GCF_010583005.1 Odontomachus brunneus
CGATGACTGGCTCAATATATTAACGTGTCAAATTGTTAATATAGTTTTCGCATTATAATATCATATAACATAGTTATTTAGGTTAACATAACTTCTGTGTTTGAATTTATTGTAATATCAAAGCAACGATGAATGAAAATATAGCAATTATATTGGAGATTCGATAGTTTATACACTGAGTAGTAGTCAAATAGCAGATCGCCTTTCTCTTTCTTTTTTTGGCTAACTCTTTTGTTATCGTGATATAATAATTATCATAACATGCACACACACATACATATATAATAACTAGTATTTCAAATATATTCTAGTAATATCGAAGTTTCTCCGCAACTTTTAAGCCATTCATCGAGCCCATCGCTGCTCGTTACCATATTGTGCTAAAGGTAATTTATAAACATGAACGTCAAGCAGATTTATCAGAAATTCATTTCTGTTATCGATAAGTTAGGGCTACTTTGGACCGTTTTGAAATATACAAAGGATTTGCAAAACTTTTTTCGTCATGTTTATTTTCCTAATATTTTACTAATATCACTGATAAGATAATATTATAAAGTCCTGAGTAATTTTTCATAACGCCAAAAAGAACGCCTGAAGGACTCGGAGATGAAAAAAGATGACCAATTATTTTTAACAATTCGATATAAGCGCCTGGATATTCAATATGTAATAAAGTATTAATTTTAAAGTTTTAATTTGCAACTATCTTGATGTGTTATCGTTATGCATATAGATCTACATTAAAGTATGTTACCTATTTGATTTAATATAAATAAATAAGTAAATAAATAATATACTAGATATTTTTATGATAGTTTTTGTGAAACATTGTATCTATGCATTTTTTATCTACTGAGTTTTATCTGCTGATTTTGCACTAATTTACCAACAGGAAGTTACTAGTTAGTGAAGTTTTTTGTTACACTGGATTCTATAAGGTCAATGATTTTTAGTATTTTCTCGTCAGTACTAATATTGACGAAATAATACACACCATATAATATACACCATGTTTAATCAAAGTATCCATAATTATTGTCTATCACCGTTCACTTTTTCAAATATTGGCTAATTCTACATCTTTAACATGTTGAGTGCAACTTCAACCATATCTATTTAGCGAGTAAGCTTTTGCAAAAACCCCGTCACTAGTTTGGGTGATGGATTTATTTTCTGATTAAAAATGATTTTATTATACTTACTAAGTATTTATAAGAATATTGAATAAAACCAATAAAATATCATTAACATAACGAGCATTTGATTCTGATAAGATGTAAATCAATATGGTCGCCGTGTTAAAATGACTTATCTTTCACGTGTTAAAATGACTTATCCTTTGTGCCAACTAAATTATCGATGATTCGACGAATTTTTATAAGCTAATAATAAAATATACTGGTTACTGGACGATTCGAAAAGTTTATGTATACAGAGGCATAATGTAGAAGTAACGTATAAAATAACAATCAATGCTATTGAAACTTATTATGCAACCATAACTTTGCTCTTACTGTAGCCGTAATATAGCTACACGTATATACATACCTTAGATGGTAAGAACCTATGTGGCTTACGTCATTATGGAACAGGTACACCAACATCATAGACATATGTACGAGTATGCATGCTTGGCGCGTCCGAAAGACATTTTTCTAATAAACTAATAGGTTACCACTGTTACTACTGTTATTACCTTTTACTTCTACATCTTATAAAGTTTTTACATCTCATAAAGCACACGAAAGAAATCGTAAAGAAGAGCTTAAGTATTTAACGTGATTTACCAATACGTATGCTTCGTTCATCTTGAAGTGCTATCGGGATAGAGGAACATTAAATTTAAAATATCTGCCAATGTTAGAACAGACAGAGTTAACACACGTGAGGTATCTAATATATTAAATGCAAGGTCTATTTCAGATCTTTGTGCCTATGTTGAATTATTCTCACGAGTCAATCCAGATGTTCGTGACTAACACTAGTGTGTGGGATGTCTTATTAGTTGGTCGACCATATCGAAGAGACGTACAGTAGGTGGGTGAAGGTTGCGGTAAAAAGTCATGATTACGGTTACAGAAGAAGTGTAGGTCGGCGATGTAGCGATCGATTCCGTTTCACGATGTAAAAAATAAATGATATTTTTTTTCTTTCTTCGTCTATGTCGACGGAAGATGAGTGACATTATTTTTAAATAGACGAAAAACCATGTATCCTAATACACGAGTATCAGCTCGAGTCGTATAATCTAATTCGTTAGAGTGGCAGTTGACTCTTTCGTGTGCAGGTTATGTGAACCTGTATATTTGAAAAATCATCGATCGATTTGCACAATATCCAAAGATTTTAGACATAACGTAAATATTGATTTTTTATGACCACACCACACACAATATTACTTCTAGATGTCCAGATAATTCTTTGTTAAATCGAATATTACAACATGTATGTTGATATACGCGTTATATAAAATTGCTTATATGAGATTCAGAAACTCATGAGATGCATAAAACTGCAGATAATTATAAACAAGCGGTCGATTGCGAAGGGATTCCATGTCGAAGATAAATGCTGGGAAAACACAATGGGAGACAGCAAACTCGTCTATTCCTACGGATACTAGAGTAAGCCATGTGTTTTCGTTCTCACGTAATTTTTTCTCATTCTCGGCATACGGTCGATCTCTGTGAGCGATTGCGCCGATTAATAAGTGATTTATGAAAGCCGTGACACCACAGTGTCGTGAAGTCGCGCGCATCTGACGCGTATCAATAGTCACAGTAAATGATATGCTCCTACCGTAACTTTGTAAGAGAAAAATCAATATCGTGTTATCGACGATCTTCGAAAAATTTACTGATGCTGCAAAATTGCTTTTTTGAATTCTTAAAAAAAAAACAGAAAGAAAGAAGGACAAGTATATATAAAAATCGTATTTGTGAGCTTTTTTTATTTCTCCCGCATATTAAGTATCATAGATTATTACCATTTAATATGTCAAGGTTAGTAAGTATCGTTTCCTTTTCCCTGTTTTATCGATATAAATGATCGCGCGAGTTCAGAGCGCGTGTATATTCATTATTTCTGCAAGAAAATGTAAAGTGGGCACGCGGTGTAAAATGTAAGGGTCGATAAGAGCCCGCACACGTTATCGATGGCATTACGAAACGGAGTGACCGGACGGCCAGGGTCGCATTAACGGACCTGCGTGCTTCGACAACCACCAGATTACTGTGCTACTTCCAAAGTAATTCAACTCACTTGATTAGTCCCCTCGAAGAGTAATTATTTATTTCAAAGAAAAATGTTGTTATGTATGCTCACACAATCTTCGAGCTATATATTATGTAGGGTTTAATTTAACGCTAATTCGAGGATTAACGTATCATTCAACTGTTTATATTAACGAGAGCAGATATCTCATATATATATATATATATATATATATATATATATATATATATATATATATATATAGGATAGCCCACGTAAAGTATTACAAGCTAATAACTCTAAATATATTTGTCCTAAAAAGTTGTTCATGAGAAAGTTTCATATATTCGAAGGGCCTTTCTAACAACGTAAACAAAAATCCATTTCCGTCCTCCCTTGAAGAGGGGCGGAGAGTAACTTCAAAGTTTCAAATGGGAATATATAAAATGTTACTTTCTATGGTGGATCCCCCATGGCGCATTGCGTCCAAGCATCCGGGGGCTGCCAAAAAATTGATGTGGACCCCGGGGCTTATTTCTATTATTTGCACCGGATGAGGAGGGGCAACAATGTGGAGACGGGCATACAACAAGTCTTAAAGAATAGCAACATTTGGCTTTGAGATAGTTACCATTTGGTAACCATTTAGTACATACCGTACCATTTGGTACAGTAACATTGTTTTTCTCTATAATCGCCGTGTGCTCGGGATCGCGTCAGTGATATCGCTTCCGAACGGCATCTCTAAGCGTTATCTAGCGAGAGGAGAGTGTCGTGAGCGTGGAGCGTCAGGTAGTTCAGTAGTTTAGAGCAGTCGCCCGGCAAGCGAAAGACCCGGGTTCGAGTCCCGCCCTAGCAAAACTGCGCTCTCGATATTTTTCTCTCTTTGGAACGAAAAAAATACGCAGATCTCGAACGCATGGCGGTGTCCCGCCGCCACCTTGTGCGTCCTCCTCCTTCTATGGTCCCCCTATACAATGTTACATATTTGGATTCTATGGAAAAAACAAATAAACTTTATCTGAAACATTTCTTTGGAAAATGCTTCTATCAAAAGTTATAAACATTTAAACTTTAATGTAGAGTGCATTGAAATTAATGATATATTAAATAAGACTCATAGTTTTTCTGTTTTGTTTCATTTTATTAAATGTTCGAACTGTTGACGATTAACATCTAAATACTTATTAATTCTTTTTACAAAACTTTGCTTAATTCTTAGCTTGCACTAAAATGACCCTAGAAATGTTGTTTAAAGTTAGGCAAAGTTTTGTAAAAAGAATTAATAAGTGTTTAGATGTTAATGGTCAACAGTTCGAGCATTTAATAAAATAAAACAAAACAGAAAAACCATGAGTCTTATTTATTTTATCATTAATTTCAATTCATTCTACATTAAAGTTTAAATGTTTATAACTTTTGATAGGAGCATTTTCCAAAGAAATGTTTCAGACAAAGTTTACTTGTTTTTTCCCGTAGAATTCAAATATGTAACATTGTATAGAGGGTCCCATTTGAAACTTTGAAGTTACCTCCACTCCTCTTCAAGAGGGGACGGAAGTGGATTTTTGTTTACGTAGTTAGAAAGGCCTCTCGAATATATGAAACTTTCTCATAAACAACTTTTTGATAGGACAAATATGTTTAGAGTTATTAGCTTGTAACACTTTACGCTACCTGGTATATACAGGATGTCTCACGTAAGACGTGCCAAAAAAAAAATATAAGTAGAACAGATAAAAATGAACAAAAATTGTAGAGGTCATTTTTCAAACAACCACGTAAAATTTCGAGATATTAATTAAAATAGTTGGACGTATCAGAGCGCGGCGACGCGACAGGTAGGACATACGGCTCGCCGCGTTTGGCGAAGAAAATGGAAGAGCGCACACGTACACGGACGCACACACGGAGCTACTCATTTCAGTATGCCAAACGGCCTATCTCTCTGGCCTATAAGATAAGCCCGCGAGCAATCGCCCATTTTTTTAGGGCATCTGACAACTAATGATACATCCAGTGAACATAAAGTTTCTTTACCATTTCGCAAACAACCACGTAAAATTAATTAATTTAAAAAAATTGATGAATAATTTTGTGAGATACGTTATATGAACTGTATAGTGACAACGTCTGCTGTTGTGTGTTTGTACATTAAATAAAACCGAAAAAAAAGTACTTTATCTTTTGCAAATAACGTAGATTTTTAGTTATTAATTAAAGAAGATTGGTGCATTATTGTGCATAATCATGCACTAATCTTCTTTTATGTTCAATTTGATTATTCTCTCTGCACAAAAAGTGTGTTATTAATTGTTAGATATCCTGTGTAAGTATATGTGCATGTACAGACAATATCAAAATGCAGACAATATTCATATTGTAAAAGACCTTTTTTTATTAATCTTGCGTGTTGGAGAAATGAAAAATTTCGTTGAAAATACACGTGTTTCTTCTCCCACTTTTAATAAAATTACAAATATTTTACCGTCCTAAATTCACACTCTATTTTCCCGGTCAACTTCAACCGCGTATATGTGACTACCTGAATTGTTTTTGCAATTACGACATCTCGGCTTTTAGCACCTATAGTTTACGCGCGCTTTATAAATGTTACATTTTTAGAATTTCCCTCGGGATATCTATATCGATAAGGAATGTCGGATACACGGATGGATAATTATGCTGAATAGCGGTCTATTCTTAGTAGCATTGTTAATCAAAATAATCAAAAGTTTATATTTTGGCTGATTTTCATACATAGTATTTTCAAATATATTAATTCATTACTTTCTTAGAATATATTAAACGAACAAATCTTCGCGATGTTTTTCAATTTATAAAAAAATAGTTTTAAATATGATACCTGTAATAATCATTAAATTACTTAAAAAATTAATTAAAAGTTTATATGAAGTAGCAACATTGGTTTTCAAATATAATGATCGCTATTAGTATATTTTTACATTCATCAGTCATTTCCTATAAAAATGTTATGCTGTGGGTCGAAGAACACGAGATTCTGCGCGGATGACGGGTAAAAAATAAAGTTCGATTTGACGTCGAACAACGTCAAGCGATTATGTAATTTGCGTGGATCCTGCTGATGTTCTTCGATAATAAAGACACAATGGTGAATTAAGAATCGTAGATCGCCGGATGGCATGCATGAATGAGGTTATGGAGCCAAGGTTGAGCCATTGCTATGTTCCTAAGTGTTCTTTGTCATTCAATGATAATGTTTTTCATAGCACACCGTCAACTTGTCGCAATGTGAATCTTGCATGCTTGTGAACTAAGATCGCTGCGATAAGTAGCTCGTTGAACATGATTCTATAAAACGTTTATTTTGACATACATACAGGAGAAAGAGAGTTGTGTATGTATGTGTATCTCCTGCGTTTATATGTATATTATCGTGGAATAGCTAACATTGTAAAAAACTTAAAAAATAAAGAGAAAATGAGAATATGTTTTTATATTTAAAAAATATTTTTATAAAACCAAGTGAGAAAAAGACAGCAAATGGAGAATCAGCCGCGGATTTTTAGTGCGAATATTAAACTATAAGAGGGTAATAATGTCTGGTTCACGTTTGACTTCTGGCTATGCCAGTATTTTTCGCAACACTTAAATTTAATGTTAATATTATATAAAAGTATTGAGGATAAAATTCGTAATTAAGATAACTGTTGAGGATAGATAATTGAAATTAACTGATATTAATAATCTGAGATAAAGCGTCGGTCTGACATGGATTCATAGCGTACGTCGCAAGTCTGGAAGAATATTCGGCGTATATGTCAACACTGTCAAACATTATCTTTCTATAGTTTAATATTCGTACCAACAACCGCAACTGACTCTTTGCAGTTTTTCTTTCACTTGGTTGTATATCTAAGGACCATGTTTATATAGTTTGTTATTTAAGTTTTAAACTTGCACTTGTTTAAAACAAGTTCCCGTATTTATTTTTAAACAAGTAAAGCGGGATAATTTGAATAATTTCAAACTTTTTGAACAATTTGTTGAGAAATAATTAATTTAAATAACATTGAAAATGAACATTAATATTATAACAAAAATTAAATCATCTATTTAAATGTTATTCTTTAAACATTTTATTATACTCTTCAGATCAAATTGAACATAAATTAGAAAAACATGTAATAAAATTGAATACAAATTAGAAAGTCAAAGTAATCATGTTACTTCCATATAATATTTTAAATATAACGAACATAAATAAACTAACATTAACTAAAATTAACATTATAATTATAATTACATTAACATAATAATTATAATGAACATTATCCCGAGAAATTTACCCCATGGTCCTAATCGGGTTGACCATAATTGGATGTCGGGTCCTGAAAAGTCATGTAACGCTGCGTCGTTACCCGACTAGAAATTGTCATCAGATATACCGGAAATATATAAGGTCCTAATTAGAGGTTCGCAAGATTATCCTTACTATAAACCTAGTCGTATACTGATAAAAATCGAGTAAAGAAGACCTTTGCAAGGTTATAATGATTAGGAATATATTAGGATCTTAATGTATGATATTTTGCAATATTGTAACAATATTTGAGGAGCATTGAAAATTATATTATTGAAATATTAATGAAAAATTTTTTATTATATAATAATAATCATAGTACTTATCCAGTTTAACGGCTTCACCGATTTCGATGAAAGTAGGCTCAATCGACGCGTTTTTATTAAAGAAACAACTTTTTTACTTGACAATCGTCGCTCTCTATTGCGAAGCGAGATATTAATAGACAAAGTTGAGAGCGCGTTAGGTTAGAAAATCTGTTATACCGTCTATCTCTAGCTATATGATTGGGGGGCGAAGCCCCCCAGACCCCTCACACCGCGGCGGAGTGGGGGCCACAGTCTCTTGTGCTTAAGCTAAAGAGTAAATTTCTCACAAAAGACTGCGGCCCCCACCCCGCCGCGGTGCGGGGGGTCTGTGAGCGAAGCCCCCCAGTCATACAGCTAGAGATAGACGGTACGACAGATTTTCTAATCTAACGCGTCCTCAACTTTGTCTATTAATATCTCGCTTCGCAGTAGAGAACGACAATTTTATCAGAAGAAAAAGTTGTTTGGCATGCAAAAACGCGTCGATTGACTATATATATATATATATATATATATATATATATATATATATATATATATATATATATATATA
>NW_022639595.1:908966-910708 GCF_010583005.1 Odontomachus brunneus
TATATATATATATATATATTGATTTTTAAGGTAAAGCCGCTAAATTACCATAATAATAAAATAAATTATTATTAAATTTTATTATGTTAATACATATGTATTATTTATACTATATTGCAATATAGAATAATCATATATATTTTTCTTATTGTTTATATGTAAAATTAAAATGTGTTTAAGCAATTTTGCGTAAACTCTAAAAAAAATTCTTTTATTTCATAATATTCTCTATTATATAGAGTTTGACGCAAGTTGTATCTATAACAAAAAATGCATAAAAATATTAAGCTGAAAGGAATGGTCGCAGTCATTTTGCAAATAACCACATAAATTTTGGAAATATTAAATAAAATAGATAGGCGAATCAACACGCATATTTGCTATAATATACTATGAACACTGTAAGTATACATTTTATACGTATAAATTGTAAGAACATTGTTGAAGTTATTGGAATCACCGCGTACCGCTCGATCGTCAGGTTAAGCAAACGCAGTCAGGATGGATGGGTGACAGGCATACCGTTTTGGATTTGAAATTATTTAGGTAGGGTTCGCGAAAGTTTTAGAATGTTTGTGACAATTTTTTTCGGTTCCTAGCAGTTATAAGACATAATAATATTAATTATTAGTAATAAGAAAATTAGGAATTAGTTTTTTTTTATGAAAGCTACGCGGAAAACTTTTAAGCGGACATTTTTACATTATATCAAGGTTTGTTAATTCAATGTTTCTCAATGTTACTGCAATATTGACATTGTTGCAATTCAACATTTTCTCAACATTGATTTAACATTTTTGTGGTGTATGGGAAAACGTGATAGGGATTCAATAGTATAGCTTCATGAGGACATAACGACGCAGCGTTACATGACTTTTCAGGACCCGACAGTAGAACTTTAAACTGATCCGACATCCAGTTATGATCAACCCGATTAGAATCATTAGGTAAATTTCTAGTCGGGTATGAGGTTAATGAGGTTTATTATAATATCCTTATTTCAGGCTATACTATTGAATCCCTATCAAGTTTTCTCATACGCCACAATAGTGTTAAATCAATGTTGAGAAAATGTTGAATTGCAACAATGTCAATCTTGCAGTAACATTGAGGAACATTGAATCTACGTTACACAAACTTTGATATAATGTAAAAATGTCCGCTAAAAGTTTTTCGCGTAGCTTTCATAAAAAAATTAATTCCTAATTTTCTTATTACTATTAATTATTATTATTATGTTTTATAACTGCTAGGAACCGAAAGATTGTCAAAACACTCTAAAACTTTCGCGAACCCTCCCTAAATAATTTCAAATCCGAAGCGGTATGCCGGTACCATCCATCCTGATTGTGTTGCTTAACCTGACGATTAAACGGCATGCGATGATTCCAATAATTCCAACGATGTTCTTACAATTTATGCTTATAAAATGTATACTTACTAGTGTTCACAGTATATTATAACGTACCTAGCGCGTTGATTCGCCTATCTATTTTATTTAATATCTCCAAAGTTTATGTGGTAATTTGACTTCGACCATTCCTTTTAGCTTAATGTTTTTATGCATTTTTGGTTACAGATGTAGCTTGCCTCAACTTGCGTCAGACTCTATATAATAGAGAATATTATGAAATAAAAGAATTTTTTTTCAGAGTTTACGCAAAATTGCTTAAACTGATTTTAATTTTACATATAAATAATAAGAAAAATATATTTGATTATTGTATATTGTAATATAATAT
>NW_022639595.1:910718-912708 GCF_010583005.1 Odontomachus brunneus
AAGGTAAAGCCGCTAAATTACCATAATAATAAAATAAATTATTATTAAATTTTATTATGTTAATACATATGTATTATTTATACTATATTGCAATATAGAATAATCATATATATTTTTCTTATTGTTTATATGTAAAATTAAAATGTGTTTAAGCAATTTTGCGTAAACTCTAAAAAAAATTCTTTTATTTCATAATATTCTCTATTATATAGAGTTTGACGCAAGTTGTATCTATAACAAAAAATGCATAAAAATATTAAGCTGAAAGGAATGGTCGCAGTCATTTTGCAAATAACCACATAAATTTTGGAAATATTAAATAAAATAGATAGGCGAATCAACACGCATATTTGCTATAATATACTATGAACACTGTAAGTATACATTTTATACGTATAAATTGTAAGAACATTGTTGAAGTTATTGGAATCACCGCGTACCGCTCGATCGTCAGGTTAAGCAAACGCAGTCAGGATGGATGGGTGACAGGCATACCGTTTTGGATTTGAAATTATTTAGGTAGGGTTCGCGAAAGTTTTAGAATGTTTGTGACAATTTTTTTCGGTTCCTAGCAGTTATAAGACATAATAATATTAATTATTAGTAATAAGAAAATTAGGAATTAGTTTTTTTTTATGAAAGCTACGCGGAAAACTTTTAAGCGGACATTTTTACATTATATCAAGGTTTGTTAATTCAATGTTTCTCAATGTTACTGCAATATTGACATTGTTGCAATTCAACATTTTCTCAACATTGATTTAACATTTTTGTGGTGTATGGGAAAACGTGATAGGGATTCAATAGTATAGCTTCATGAGGACATAACGACGCAGCGTTACATGACTTTTCAGGACCCGACAGTAGAACTTTAAACTGATCCGACATCCAGTTATGATCAACCCGATTAGAATCATTAGGTAAATTTCTAGTCGGGTATGAGGTTAATGAGGTTTATTATAATATCCTTATTTCAGGCTATACTATTGAATCCCTATCAAGTTTTCTCATACGCCACAATAGTGTTAAATCAATGTTGAGAAAATGTTGAATTGCAACAATGTCAATCTTGCAGTAACATTGAGGAACATTGAATCTACGTTACACAAACTTTGATATAATGTAAAAATGTCCGCTAAAAGTTTTTCGCGTAGCTTTCATAAAAAAATTAATTCCTAATTTTCTTATTACTATTAATTATTATTATTATGTTTTATAACTGCTAGGAACCGAAAGATTGTCAAAACACTCTAAAACTTTCGCGAACCCTCCCTAAATAATTTCAAATCCGAAGCGGTATGCCGGTACCATCCATCCTGATTGTGTTGCTTAACCTGACGATTAAACGGCATGCGATGATTCCAATAATTCCAACGATGTTCTTACAATTTATGCTTATAAAATGTATACTTACTAGTGTTCACAGTATATTATAACGTACCTAGCGCGTTGATTCGCCTATCTATTTTATTTAATATCTCCAAAGTTTATGTGGTAATTTGACTTCGACCATTCCTTTTAGCTTAATGTTTTTATGCATTTTTGGTTACAGATGTAGCTTGCCTCAACTTGCGTCAGACTCTATATAATAGAGAATATTATGAAATAAAAGAATTTTTTTTCAGAGTTTACGCAAAATTGCTTAAACTGATTTTAATTTTACATATAAATAATAAGAAAAATATATTTGATTATTGTATATTGTAATATAATATGAATAATACGTATGTGTATTAATATAATAAAATTTAATAACTTATTTATTATTATTATTATATAATAAAAATTTTTCATTAATATTATTAATAATATAATTTTCAATGCTGTTCAAATATTGTTGCAATATTGCAAAATATCATATTTTTATATTTTTTTATTATACTCATATTTCTTGTTGAGTACTTAAAAATTTTATATAAAATATATGTGAATTTATGTCTAGGTATAGCTTCCGGAATGGAGCCGTGTCTTGAATCAGCGATATGCCTAT
>NW_022639595.1:913482-914233 GCF_010583005.1 Odontomachus brunneus
GCCTATCTTGGCATATCGCTGATTCAAGACACGGCTCCATTCCGGAAGCTATACCTAGACATTGTATCAATGGCCGTACAAGCCTCAAATCTAGTATGTAAATTTATATTTTAATACTTTTTTATAATACTTGAAATTAAAAAATAACAAATATTTTTATGAAAATATTTATAAAAATTAATTAATCAAATCTTTTATATATAAGGTTGTTATAAAAGGTATTAAAAACTGATAATGCAAGTCATAATAAGTAAAATGAATAAGATCTTAAAAAGGACCTGATCAATAAAACATTATGAAATAATATATTAGGATAATACATTAAGGTCCTAATATAAACCTAATCATTATAACTTTGCAAAGATCTTCCTTATTCGATTTTTATCAGTACATGACTAGGTTTATCATAGTAAGGATAACCTTGCGAACGCCTAGTTAGGACCTTATACATTTAAAGCATATCTGATGACAATTTCTAGTCGGGATAATATTATAATAAAAGTAAAACATTATATTAATCTATTGTGTTTTTGATATTAAATTGCACTTTTCAAACAAAATTAAATAAAAATTAAGATAATTAATAAAAGAAAAAAATAATCATGTTAGTGTTATATTAGGACCTTAACTTAGTTTCCGCCCAAAAAATACTGAGAAAAAGCACTTATTGTAAAAAATTTATTTAAATTATTTCAATGAAAGTATTTTCCATCACTTTCTACAACTTTTTGCCATCTTTCTGGCAACTGGG
>NW_022639595.1:914243-921684 GCF_010583005.1 Odontomachus brunneus
TTCATATACAAGGGCCACAAATGAACTGTTTCTTCTTTTGGCTCCAATGCATTGCTCATAATACCATGCTTTGCAGTGCTGGCAACGGATCCAGTCCCCTTTTTCTATAGAGATATTTAAATAGTAGTTTTTTTTTTTAATAGTAGCTGACTTTACAAAATGCACATACATAGTCAAGTTTTTTCTAAAACGCTATTAAGTACAGCGGGGCGCCCAATAGAAGTACGAGGAACTTCATTTTTATCACATATTTATCTTTGATAGAACTTTTCTGAATAAACTTTTGTAGGAAACATGAAATAGCTGTGCAGCTCCTAAAATGAACTACATAACATCAATAACAGATGTAATGGTTTGCCTCATACTTTCTTTGTTCCAATTTAGTCAAGTATCCTTTTTTTATAATGTTTCACCATTTAAAATAACGAAATGCGTCTTAAAACAGTTGAAATATACATATTAGGGAACTGAGTGCGTTATTAATTGCCCATAAAAATGTATTTAAATTTCCCCATGTGGCAATATAAAAATATTATAATATAGTACTACAATAACTCAACAAAATGCGCCACTAGTTGACGTGGCGATCGCTAATACATGCAGGAAACATTTTTAAGTTATATTGTTATCATAGTTTTTATGTAGATTTTATAAAAACTTAAGCTAGCAGAATATATTCTTATAAACTGCAGTAACAGAACTGCAGTAACAGAAATTCTCTACCTACCTTGCTTAATGTAAAATACTCCACAGATCTTCAGATTCACAAATATTCTCTAAAACTTGTATAAATATGTAGACCACAGTATCTTCCTTACTACTAACCTCAAACATAAAACAAGGCGTCTCATATTTTTCTGAAATTGTCGCAAACGCTTAATATTATGTAAATTCTCCCATTATTCAATTTACCCTGCTGTACGGTATGAAGAAAAATATGTTTACAATATGAATATGCTTTAAATAAATATGCTAAACATAATAATATAGGTTGTTTAGCGCGTATTTTACATTTATTATATTTTTAAATGTATGCATAAGTTAAAAACCTTGATTTCTCAAGCTTTATTCTATAAATTAAAGAAGCATAAGTAGATTTTAAAATTTTCATATTTATGAGCCTAAGAAGAGATTTAAAAAGAAGATGTTGAAAACGTTTCGCAGCTGAAATAAAAAAGTGTGTAAAAATATGAAAAATAAAAAAGAAACACAAAATACGTTCATACTTTTTTAATTTGTCAAGCAGAACTTTGTATGTGACAATAGGAGAAACATTTTCAACAATATTTTTAATACAACAAAAAACAATAATATATAAAAAATTGTTATGTTATGTAAAATACATCATCTTTAGAATGTTGTAAACACTAGATAAAAACAATTAGTAATAGCGTAATTCTTTAGCCAAGTCAGTTGTACACAATTGTACTCGTGGTAAGAAAGATTGTCTGGCCTTTTGTAAGTTTAGGAACCTTTCTTGTTCAATGACAGAATTTATTTTCCAATAAAAAAGTTTTTTCATTGAACAAAACGTATAAGTTCTGAAATTTATAAAAAGAAAAAAAACGGACAACCTTTCCGACCGCGAGTATATATATATACCCAGATAGCCAAACCTGCGCGAACAGATTTCGAGCAGAGTTTGCTATCAACTTTTGATGGCAAATAGATAACAAATTTGATGCAGGATCTGTTATATCAAATCCTGCTGCTAAATTGCCGCTAGATATGCGGCAAAGCTTGTTGTCGGATAATTGCTGCAAATTTGGCACCAATTGTCCGACGACAAGATCTGTCGCCACCGTAGCCTAATGTAGACACAGATGGCTATGGTTTTGCTGCGGGTTTTTGATCAAATTTCCTGCCAATCTGCATGCAGTCTGCGCTCAATTTGTTTACTGGGTATCTTATGAATTTACAAAATAAATTTCCTTAAAAATGAAACTCTACGAGCAAATTTTTCTTTTATTTATTTTTTTTGTTTGTTTATTTTTATATCTCCTTTCAGTTGTACAGAAGATTTCATTAACTCCTTGAGATGTACATATATGTACATCTTAAAAAAAACCGATTTATCCTTTTGCGATTTGTACGAAGCTTGGTATCTTGCAATTTTTGAGGTCTCTGAATCCGAATATAATATCAGAATCTCAAAATTCAAAATGGTAGATTCAATATGACGGATAAAATTTGGAAAAATAATTGAATTTTTATATTTTGATCCGTTATATTGGATCCACTATTTTGAATTTTGAAATTCTGATATCATATTCGGATTCAGCGATCTTGGAAACCTTAATACTAAAATTGTAGCGGAAATGTAAGAAGAAGCTTTTTTTCACATACTGGTGGCACGGAAGTCTCATTTTTACCACACAATCGCAGGGTTAATGTTATCCTATTCTTTGATATAGTGATAAAATTTTTAACCAAGCGCATTATATCATAAATATTTGTACATCATGACAAGTTGATTATTCGAATAAATGCCGATTATCCGAATAATTCTATTGAATGGAAATTTTAAATCGCTGTTTTAAAAATTTCGCGAAAATTTTAGTCGCTGTGGTAAAGAATGAGATAGAATTAATGAAATATTTTCTACAACGAATTACAATCTACGCTATAATACTTTGAAGTTATTGGAAAAAGTTTCAAAATTAACTATAATTGTTAGAACTTTTAATTCAAATAGTTCAATTCTAAAAGAAAAAAATTACAGCATAATGTAAATAAATAAACAAATTACAACATATAGATAAATAAACGTGAAAAGCAATAAATAAATAAATATAATATTGTATATATATATATATATATATATATATATATATATTATGTGTGTGTGTGTGTGTGTTTTATTTATTTTGTTTAGTTTTCGGCGTTTAAATTTTTTTCGAAGTATATAAATGTTTAAAAGTACAGTGATTTTTAGAAATAAATATCTTTAAATCAGGTTGGTTATATTAATAATCTTACATAAAAGAATTTCTTTTTTATGTGAATAAAATGACCAAATGTTTTATTAAAAGAACATAATTTAAACACTTGTTTAAAATATGTTAATATAACGTATATTAGATTCAATATGTCTGATGTTTAAAACATGTATGCAACAATATGTTTAAAACATAATAACCCTGAAATTTCTTTTTGGACTTTTGAACAAATTGGACTGATGTATCTTCAATATGATAATTTAAATACAACTAAATTCTACTTTCTAATTTGTATCGTTGAATAGCTTGCAAGGAATAATAGTACATAATTATCATTTCAACTTATATTCTATATAATAAATATTTTTATTTCTGAGGAGATGTCGATATATTCTCTCCTGCAACTCCTCTTCTTTTTCGTGTTTGTCGTTGCGTTACTTCCAGAGAAAACTTGAGAAATACGATTACGCAAAAAAGCTTTCCCATACATGATTATTATTACAAGAAGATTATATCATAATCGGCGACATTATTCGTTACTTTTCAGATGGTGATGGTAACTCATATATGCTGAGGCGATAATGAAACACTGAAGGATCTCCACTCGCGAAAGTGGATGAAGAAGGCATGAAGATGAGTGCTTGTAAGAATTGAAGGGGAAAATCTACACAACGAATAGCAACAGCCTGCCTCGTCCATTGCGACCAGCCACATATCTCACGTTAAGGTACATTAATGATATACACGCGTGAAACAATAACACAAATAACGGTGCGCGCAAAAAGAGGAAACTTCCAACACTCTGTGTACATGAAGAAACGTTACAAATAGTTTCTTTAGGAATATAGCAACGGTGATTTTTTACTCTGCTTTTTTTTTTATCGCTGTCATCGTATAATTTACAAAGCAACTTACTCGGAGCTCAAAGTTATACTTTTCTTTGAGTCCTCAGCCACTTGTCATTTGTCCTAGTGACACCGTTTGGTGATTTTTGTTTCTCCCACAATTATACTGCATCGTCCGCGCAACCTTGTCCCTCGCTTATTCCATACCCCGCTCGCTCTTTTTGCTTCGCGTGATTCCTCGTGCCGTCGTGACTCGTGCCACGACGTGATTAAACAGCTCCGACGAAGTCGACCTCTCCTATTCCCGGGTCCCCCGCGACTACTGCTCGACAACTTAATGGTCAAGTTTCTCTCTCGCGACGTTAGCCGCGTCGATAAGCTCGTCGAGTTAGCAGACATCTGCTAACGCGGTCAAGTTCCTTCATTGCAAGTTGACAAAACGATAAACAAGCGGAACGAAAAGGACGCGTGAGTGAAATCGCGCGAGAGGATGGATCCGCACTGGGCAGTCCTTTTTAATTTCTGCGCTGCTCGCACCGATCGATCGCGTTTTAACACGAATGACTGAGAGAGATGTGAGCAACGTTCAAAAGACATACCAATCTTGGCAATCGTACAACGTCTTGTAAACATCTTTCGGGTTTTTGCGAGCTTTTGATGTTACTTCCGGTTAAAGGCCTCATGTGGGGACAAGACAAAGTGTCCTATAACAATGGCTGCGCCAGTATGTATCATGGGTACGATGTTGTTTCCGACGATACAATGGTGGTCGACGCTGCGGCAGACGAAGGCAGGATGGTTGAGATTTGTGAGGCCATAGAAAGAGTAGAACGTGAGGAATGTGGCGTGAAAACGAGTCGCGGACTCTTAGAATGGACGGACTGAGCCACGTGACGTAGCTATAGCGTTCCGTGCCGCAACGCCCCGTATTGATCGGACGACATCAGCTGTACGCTGTTGGTAGCTTTTATACCAGTGGACGCCTGCCGGTCTGACTACCACTGCTTAATACCACTGTTCGATGTTCCCTTCTTTCCTACCACAACGATGTCAATGTGTCACTGTTATAACGCTTCTGATTGGCGCGGCGCGTAGAAATTTGTTCGCTGTAGAGAAGTAAAAGCGTGTTCTGTCTGCTTGTATAAGAATTTTGCTTTTGCTTTCAGGTTACGTTTGTTCAAGTATGTACTGCAATCTAAAATGCAAATTTGAAGAAGTGATGAGGAAAAAAATAGATGTGTACATTCGTGGACAGAAAGGTTGTCCATAACTTTTTTAGTCAATTTGTGAACTCTTCGTCGTGTTCAATGGGAGAATTCATATCTTTTTTAATGGGAAAGTTCTCATTGGACAAGATAGATGAGTTCACAAACTCACTTGAAAATTTAAGGATAATCTTTCTGTCCACAAGTATGCGTGTGTTTCGCGTGAAAAGATTGCTCTTCTTGCAAAAAATGTGAATTAATTTATCTTCATGAGGAAGATACGGTTTTACGGCTCTATATGAATAATGAAATTTCACGTCAGACGAAATTAGCGCTGCGCCCTGACTTATGTTAACTTCTTAGTTAGAACTTCAACGGACTTCGTTAAATCATTCCGTGTATCTTGCAAAGCGAGCAATAAAAGGGTCAGCGATTAAGCCTTGATATTAAAGCCGCAGTGGTCATATTATCGTATTGTAAGGATTATTACCATAAAGATAATTACCATATGATAATAAGGATAATCAGGATAATGCCACATGATTCTTGGGCGTTATTTATAGACGATTATTTGTATGTCTTTGGCAGCTTATGATATTATTATCATCTCAGTAATATTATCGATTTTCCTATGTATTATCGACACGAAAGCTTTCATTAATTTTATCGCGTGCCGTAAACTGAGGATGATACTGTATGCACGCGACATTACGCTTACACCCGCATACTTGACCCTACGAATGACGCCTCGTTGGTAACTTCAATATTTAACGATTTAACACGTACTTAAGTGTGTCGCATCGAGTTTCGTATTCGGGGTGACGTATGCAAGACGTTATATTCCGCGCATACTCGTCGCTTATGTAATTTTCTTATGAACATATACTGGCCCGAACGCTACTTGCTGTGTCAACGTCTATAGCCGATTCTCTGTCGTTTCTTGGGGAGGATCCCGTTTGCCTACAAATTAATTGCCTACGGTATCGATTGCTGACATTCAAACTTATCAACATTTTATTTGCACACAAAAATTATTGCCTACAGAACAATTACCTACAAGTTGTATTATGCACAAATAAAAAATTAAAAGCTGAACGCTCGTTTGCACACACGACATTTGCGCACAAATCACATTGCACACATAATATTATTGCCTCTAGTATGATTGCCTACATGCTCTATTGCGCACAAATAAAAATTAAGAGACGAATGCACGTTTGCGTACAAAAATTATTGCCTACAGTAAGATTGTTTACAAGTTCTATTGTGTACAAATAAAAATTAAGAGACGGACGTACGTTTGCACACACCAAACTATTGCACACAAGCCACATTGCGCATATAATATTATTGCCTACAGTACGTTTGCAAGCTCTATTGCGCACAAATAAAAATTAAGAGACGGACGTACGTTTGCACACACCAAACTATTGCACACAAGCCACATTGCGCATATAATATTATTGCCTACAGTACGTTTGCAAGCTCTATTGCGCACAAATAAAAATTAAGAGATAAACGTACGTTTACATACAAAAATAATTGCCTACAGTACGATTACCTACAAACTCTATTACGCACAAATAAAAAATTAAAAGTCAAACGCTTGTTTGCACACATAATATGGTAATTATTTAGTTTAGCGGCAACACCTCCGATTTCGATGAAAATAAGCTCGATCGACGCGTTTTTGCATGCCAAACAACTTTTTCCTTTGACAAAATCGTCGCTCTCTACTACGAAGCGAGATATTAATAGACAAAGTTGAGAGCGCGTTAGGTTAGAAAATCTGTCATACCATCTCTCTCTAGCTATGTGACCGGGGGCTTCGCCTCCCAGAGCCCCCGTATCATGGGGGGTGGGGGCTATAGTCTCTTGTGCTTAAACTAAAGAGTGACTTTCTCACAAAAGGCTGTAGCTCCCCCCCCCCCACCGTGTTACGGGGGGTCTGGGGGGCGAAACCCCCCAATTACATAGCTAGAGATAGACGGTATAACTGGATAATTACCAATTTTTTAATCAACGATTGTAACAAATTAATAGACTTTTTAATACAACACGGTGTTTTAGCATCTACAATATATTATAATATATATCTACGTCCATGTGACAGATTTACTAACCCTATTAATGTATCATTTTAAATATTAATATCTTGCTTCGCAATAGAGAGCGACGATTGAAATAATATATATGTACTAAAATATATATAATGATATATATGTACTAAAATATTAACGAGCGTTCGGCTTTTAATTTTTTATTTGTGTGT
This sequence comes from Odontomachus brunneus, assembly GCF_010583005.1. Lineage (NCBI taxonomy): Eukaryota > Metazoa > Arthropoda > Insecta > Hymenoptera > Formicidae > Odontomachus > Odontomachus brunneus. The sequence goes on from NW_022639595.1 coordinate 921,505, forward strand.
AATAGAGCTTGTAGGTAATCGTACTAATGGCAATAATTTTTGTGTACAAACGTACGTTCGTCTCTTAATTTTTATTTGTGCGCAATAGAGCTTGTAAACAATCGTACTGTAGGCAATTATTTTTGTGTGCAAACGTACGTTTGTCTCTTAATTTATTAATTATGCGCGATAGAACTTGTT
>NW_022639595.1:921694-921762 GCF_010583005.1 Odontomachus brunneus
TAAACAAACGACCTGCTTCATTTTTTTTTCAAGTTAAAGCAGAAAAGCAAAGCTTCCCGCAAATGCTG
>NW_022639595.1:921772-924529 GCF_010583005.1 Odontomachus brunneus
ATTAATTATGCGCGATAGAACTTGTTGGCAAACGTACTGTAGGCAATAATATTATATGCGCAATGTGGCTTGTGTGCAATAGTTTGGTGTGTGCAAACGTACGTCCGTCTCTTAATTTTTCATTTGTGCACAATAGAACTTGTAAGCAATCTTACTGTAGGCAATAATTTTTGTGCGCAAACGTGCGCATTCGTCTTTTAATTTTTATTTGTGTGCAATAGAGCATGTAGGCAATCATACTGTAGGCAATAATATTATGTGTGCAATGTGATTTGTGCGCAAGTGTCATGTATGCAAACGAGCGTTCGGCTTTTAATTTTTTATTTGTGCGTAATACAACTTGTAGGTAATTGTTCTGTAGGCAATCATTTTTGTGTGCAAATGAAATGTAGAAGTTGAATGTCAGCAATCGATATTGTAGACAATTAATTTGTAGGCAAACGGGACGTTTCCGTTTCTTGGATAATCCTATTCATAATAAAGAATGAAGGAAGAAAAAACAAAATTTCTTCGCACGTATACATAGGAAAATTTTACTGCTTATAGAAAAGCAATTATTCAATTTACTTCCCTTTTTTTAAGAAAGTTGAAAGGCAAAATATGTTTATTAAGAATTCACTGAAACTTGCATTATATTGCATATAAATTGAAATATTAATTAATTACTCGTACAATTAGAAAAAGATTAGTCATTTGAGAATTGAGATATTTGAAATTAAAGTTGACACTTAATATATGTTTTTTGCAGTTGACGTGCTATTTCTAATTTATATTTTTAATTTCTTTTAAACTAAAATTAAAGTTTTAATAAAAAACTATTATGATATTAAAGACTAATATACTGACATTATACACAAATTTCAGAATTTTTTGTTTAGAAAATACAACAGTGAATATTTCATATATATAATTTATGATAACACTTGAAATATATATACATATATACCCCACATAACATTATAATATACATAGCATATTCCATGTATAAACATCTATATATATTGTGTCGTGCCCGTGTTGCCAGGACACGAAAAAGAGTTCGAGATCGGTGATGCGGGCGCGGCAGGGTGTGTGGCGGTGGATAAAATGTAGTAAAGATTTGGAGTACTTCTTGTAGTATTAAATATAAAAAGGTTTATTTGATAAATACACTTGTATGTGTTTTAATTACTACTCCCGTACTTATTATTAATGTGCGAACCGCGCGTTGGTCGCGTATGTCGCGGCGAGAGACCGAGATGTTAAGTCTGACGCGGGCGGTCTTCTCCGCTCTTTTATAATATTGTTTTAGGCTTGTCGGAGGGGGTGCCTGGCGACAAGAACATTACCATATTTGGTAATAGTGTAATGCGTTTGGAATTGAGGTCCTCAATGCGAAATGTGCAAGGTGGTGCTTATCGCCGCACTTGCACATCCGCTTCCTTGTTGTGGCGCAATCGAAACAATTCCTCGAGAAGTGTTTCGAAAGCGCTGATACTATTCGCGATTATTACAATTGCATATCCTATGTACTAGGTGCGCAACTAAGTTTCCGGGTTTTTTTGATCAATGAAAAATGGAAAATTTCAAGAGAAATACAAAAAATGGTTTATTCAAAGTATCATCCCTCGCTAGCTACACATTTTTGCCATCTCTCTGGCAATACATGAATACCGCGACGATAAAACGACGTGTCTTTGGATCGAAACCATTCATCCAACCAATTTTGCATTTCTTCGAAATTGGCCAAGTGTAGCCCAGTCAAGCCATGCGCCATCGACCGGAACAAGTGATAATCGGAAGAGGCCAGGTCTGGTGAATACGGCGGGTGCGGTAGCAGATCCCATTTAAGCGTTTTGATGGTGTCCTGGACGATGGAAGTGCGATGGCACGGAGCGTTGTCGTGCTGCAATATCACTCGTTCGTGTCTCGTGTCCCATTCTGGCCGTTTTTCGAGCAATGCATGGTTCAAATTGATCAGTTGTTGTCGGTAGCGATGCCCATTGACAGTTTCGCCCGGTTTCAGCAACTCATAGTACACGATTCTTTTCTGGTCCCACTAAACGCAGAGCATTGTCTTCTTTCCGAAACGATTTGGCCGTGCCGTCGATGTTAATGCTTCGCCAGGTGAAAGCCACAATTTTTTGCGTTTGGGATTTTCGAAATATATCCACTTCTCATCGCCTGTAATTCGATGCAGGAAACTCTTTCTTTCATGCTGCAAAAGCAAAATTTCGGAAATGGCTCTTCGATTTTCCATCTGTCTCTCAGTCAACTTATGCGGCACTTATTTTCCTTCTTTTTGAATTTTTCCAATGGCATGTAAACGTTTGGAAATACCTTGGCGAGTCATGTTTAATGCCTCCGCAAGTTGATCTTGTGTTTGCGTATCATCTTCATCCAATAACGCTTGCAGATCGGCGTCCTCAATTGTTTTTGGTCTTCCGGAGCGCTCTTTGTCCTTAGTGTCGAAATCGCCACTTCTGAAGCGTTTAAACCAATCTTCACAGGTAGTTTTCGATGGTGCATGTTCGTCGTAGGCCTCCTTAAACAAACGACCTGCTTCATTTTTTTTTCAAGTTAAAGCAGAAAAGCAAAGCTTCCCGCAAATGCTGTTTATTTGGCATAAAACTCGACATCTTCATTGTTGAAGAAAAAATATTTTTGCGTTGCGATATGTGTTGATATTATGACTGGTTATTGTTGACAGATGCTATAAAAGAATCCAAACTATAAAAGAAACACAACTTTAGACATGTATGTCGATTACATGTGTCG
>NW_022639595.1:924539-927079 GCF_010583005.1 Odontomachus brunneus
CGAGATCGGTGATGCGGGCGCGGCAGGGTGTGTGGCGGTGGATAAAATGTAGTAAAGATTTGGAGTACTTCTTGTAGTATTAAATATAAAAAGGTTTATTTGATAAATACACTTGTATGTGTTTTAATTACTACTCCCGTACTTATTATTAATGTGCGAACCGCGCGTTGGTCGCGTATGTCGCGGCGAGAGACCGAGATGTTAAGTCTGACGCGGGCGGTCTTCTCCGCTCTTTTATAATATTGTTTTAGGCTTGTCGGAGGGGGTGCCTGGCGACAAGAACATTACCATATTTGGTAATAGTGTAATGCGTTTGGAATTGAGGTCCTCAATGCGAAATGTGCAAGGTGGTGCTTATCGCCGCACTTGCACATCCGCTTCCTTGTTGTGGCGCAATCGAAACAATTCCTCGAGAAGTGTTTCGAAAGCGCTGATACTATTCGCGATTATTACAATTGCATATCCTATGTACTAGGTGCGCAACTAAGTTTCCGGGTTTTTTTGATCAATGAAAAATGGAAAATTTCAAGAGAAATACAAAAAATGGTTTATTCAAAGTATCGTCCCTCGCTAGCTACACATTTTTGCCATCTCTCTGGCAATACATGAATACCGCGACGATAAAACGACGTGTCTTTGGATCGAAACCATTCATCCAACCAATTTTGCATTTCTTCGAAATTGGCCAAGTGTAGCCCAGTCAAGCCATGCGCCATCGACCGGAACAAGTGATAATCGGAAGAGGCCAGGTCTGGTGAATACGGCGGGTGCGGTAGCAGATCCCATTTAAGCGTTTTGATGGTGTCCTGGACGATGGAAGTGCGATGGCACGGAGCGTTGTCGTGCTGCAATATCACTCGTTCGTGTCTCGTGTCCCATTCTGGCCGTTTTTCGAGCAATGCATGGTTCAAATTGATCAGTTGTTGTCGGTAGCGATGCCCATTGACAGTTTCGCCCGGTTTCAGCAACTCATAGTACACGATTCTTTTCTGGTCCCACTAAACGCAGAGCATTGTCTTCTTTCCGAAACGATTTGGCCGTGCCGTCGATGTTAATGCTTCGCCAGGTGAAAGCCACAATTTTTTGCGTTTGGGATTTTCGAAATATATCCACTTCTCATCGCCTGTAATTCGATGCAGGAAACTCTTTCTTTCATGCTGCAAAAGCAAAATTTCGGAAATGGCTCTTCGATTTTCCATCTGTCTCTCAGTCAACTTATGCGGCACTTATTTTCCTTCTTTTTGAATTTTTCCAATGGCATGTAAACGTTTGGAAATACCTTGGCGAGTCATGTTTAATGCCTCCGCAAGTTGATCTTATGATTGCGTATCATCTTCATCCAATAACGCTTGCAGATCGGCGTCCTCAATTGTTTTTGGTCTTCCGGAGCGCTCTTTGTCCTTAGTGTCGAAATCGCCACTTCTGAAGCGTTTAAACCAATCTTCACAGGTAGTTTTCGATGGTGCATGTTCGTCGTAGGCCTCCTTAAACAAACGACCTGCTTCATTTTTTTTTCAAGTTAAAGCAGAAAAGCAAAGCTTCCCGCAAATGCTGTTTATTTGGCATAAAACTCGACATCTTCATTGTTGAAGAAAAAATATTTTTGCGTTGCGATATGTGTTGATATTATGACTGGTTATTGTTGACAGATGCTATAAAAGAATCCAAACTATAAAAGAAACACAACTTTAGACATGTATGTCGATTACATGTGTCGTTAGCGCCATCCATGTGAGAAACTCGGAAACTTAGTTGCGCACCTAGTATGTACACTTAGGTATATGGTATGTGATATGTACATACAATGTCTGTATATCCGCAACCGCAAAGAGGTACATAGAATGTTCCATGCATATACATCTGTATATTCTACATTCTTCACATATCCATATATATATACTCTGTATATTCCCTGAATATACATAACACGTACATGCCAATATGCATTAACATATGTATAACGTATATACATAAGCATATATTGTATATACATAATGTATGTCAGAAAAAAATATTTGAATATAACTACATAACTCAGACAGCACAAAATATTTATAAAATATTTACAAAATATTTACTAAAATATTCTTATTATATATATATATATATATATATATATATATATATATATATATGTATACAGTATGTTTGATAAGAGCGTGTACGGTAAAACTTTTTCCTCGAAACTGTTAGAGGGGGGATATGAACGCGAGCCAATAGCGGGGCTCTTCTCCCAAGATGCTTTGTCTAGAAAGCCTTAGTTATCGTTTGACTTTCGTCACAAAAGGGCGTATTTCAACATGAGTGCCGCGTACACATCACGTTACGAAGCTGTGTTTCTATGTTCGCATCCGAAAGGACCAAAAATGTCGCGCGGAGCGGCTGCTAAGTATATGAAGAAGTCTAAGGCGTTTGTGAGTAAGTGGGTGAAACGTTATTCCGAGGTCAAAAACGTTGATGACTTGCCGGATCGTGGCTCTGTGCAGAAAACGACGAAAAAGGAGGACAAAATGATTTTACGGGTGTTTGAGAAGAATCCT
>NW_022639595.1:927089-927491 GCF_010583005.1 Odontomachus brunneus
TGCTTCGCCAGGTGAAAGCCACAATTTTTTGCGTTTGGGATTTTCGAAATATATCCACTTCTCATCGCCTGTAATTCGATGCAGGAAACTCTTTCTTTCATGCTGCAAAAGCAAAATTTCGGAAATGGCTCTTCGATTTTCCATCTGTCTCTCAGTCAACTTATGCGGCACTTATTTTCCTTCTTTTTGAATTTTTCCAATGGCATGTAAACGTTTGGAAATACCTTGGCGAGTCATGTTTAATGCCTCCGCAAGTTGATCTTATGATTGCGTATCATCTTCATCCAATAACGCTTGCAGATCGGCGTCCTCAATTGTTTTTGGTCTTCCGGAGCGCTCTTTGTCCTTAGTGTCGAAATCGCCACTTCTGAAGCGTTTAAACCAATCTTCACAGGTAGTTTT
>NW_022639595.1:928535-934026 GCF_010583005.1 Odontomachus brunneus
ATATCATGCATAATGTGTACAAATTTTTTCAATTTATGTATTATCCTAAGTTTTTGAGTTTTGCCGTACACGCTCTTATCAAACATACTGTATATATTGTTACACTCGCGAGCGTGGGGGAAAGAACTACAACAGTTTTTTAAAAAAAGAAGTAGCCTTTATTCTTTGAGCAGAAAAGAATACGCCGGGAAAACCGTTCTCTCTTAGCCAAAACGTTCACACGTTGCTGAAGCTGTCAAGAGACTCCCTTCAACTCTCAAAACAAACAGCACACCGACCGTTGCTAAGGATCACTTGTAAGCCGCAGATTTCAGGAGCAACATGAATACGGCACCTCGATGCGCCCGCAACAATATATATATATATATATATATATATATATATATATATATATATATATATATCTTCATAATTATTTTTATGACCTTAACTTTAATAGATCATAAATATTATAAAAACATTTATTAAAGTATATATATTTATATACTTTTTTCTCTTCCTGAATTTTTCTTAAATTTTTAAACTATATGTTCTTAGTCTTTACTTTATATTGTTTTACATATTATTTAATTCAAGTTAAATTTTACTTCGAAAATTTACTTACCATTGCCGAGATACGAACCTGAGACTTCTGGTTCTTGAGTCGTTCACCCTTACCTACTGCACTACTGTCATTTTGACTGAGAGACGCTTTGTATTGTATACATTAGATATATCCATGTACAAAAACAAATGACTTATTTAAAAAGTAAATCTTTAGAAAAACCCAGCAGCTATGACCTGGACCTTTATATATATGATAGAGGTCACCCTTCTGAGTGATCTTCATAAAGTTTTAGCCGTCGCTCATTGTTCATTAAAAAGTTATTAACAAAAGAAGTTGCATAAAATGAATGTAATTTTTGGCATATACAAAAACATAGAATTTGTAGGCTAGGAAGGTGCCAGCCGTACACACGTACACACATACACACACTGCTCGCCACAAGCGCGCACGACCGCCCAACTGAGCAGGCACGCGGTGGGTGCGTATGTATATATAATAGGAAAGGGCGTGCGCGCTCGTGGCGAGTTGTGTGTGGATGTGTGTGTGTGTGTGTGTGCGTGTGTGTGTGTGTATGTATGATATATGGCTGGCACTTTCCTAGCCTATAAATTCCATGTTTTGTATATACAGTGTCCAAAAATTACATTCATTTTATGCAACTTTTTTTGTTAATAACTTTTTAACGAACAACGAACGACGGCTAAAAACTTCTGAAGGTTATTCAGGAGGATGATCTCTATAACATTTGTCGGAGTCAAGGTCATAGTTCCTGGGTTCGTTTTTCTAAAGATTTACCCATTCGACGAGTATGTACATGAATATACTATGATGTACATCTTATGTATATACATTGATAGACACATGTATACATCGTACATCATATCGCAAGTATATTTTTTAAATATATATATGCAATATATTTCGAAACATATTGCATGCACATACGTTGAATGAAATTTTCAGTACATTCAATATCTGTGATACATGTGCTTATACTATAGTGTACATATATGTACATACGTACACAGTGTTAAGGGGTTATATCTATCTGGAACATTAAACTTTAAAAAAACACACTGTTTTGGAATTTTGTTTGACAAAATCAAAAATTTTTTTATTTCCGCTTTTTCTCTTTATTTGATAATATATATATACTTATTTACTATATATACTTTGAGTAATATTTATGAATTTTTTCAGTAAAAAATATTAATGGGTTACTCTGATTTTACTCATCATCCGGAAGCCTACATTTGCAAATATCCGGAAGCATATATTGACTTACGGTGAGCAACACCAAGTCGAGATTTTTCATCTAAAATAAAAAATTCAAACAATCTGTTATAATATATTGTACAGTTTAATCCTTGGTCGATGGATTTTTTCTCCGATGCATAATTTTTTTTATAATTAAAAAAATACGGTTATTTTTAGTAAAAACTCGATACTTCATTTTTTAACAGCCGCCATTTATTTCTGGCATTTATTTCTTTTTTTCTAATCCATCGATCAAGGACTAAACTGTACAATATACTGTAACAAATTGTTTGATATATTATAACAGATTGTTTAAATTTTTTATTTTAGATGAAAAATCTCGGCTTGGTGTTGCTCATCGTAAGTCAATATATAAAATATAGGTTTCCGGATGATGGGTAAAATCAGAGTAACTCATTAATATTTTTTACTGAAAAAATTCGTAAATATTGCTCAAAGTTTATATTATCAAATAAAACAAAAGCGGAAATAAAGATTTTTTATTTTGTCCAAAATAAAATTCCAAAACAGTGTGTTTTTTAAGGCTTCCAGGTAGGTATAACCCCTTAACACCGTATACGTATATACACGCACCGGCGTAAATACCGTCCGTATACCCGTGTGACTCGCACACGTGACGTGACACTCACACACTGCTGCCTGTAGGTGAAGTAGGAGTAGCACGGTGTGGCGGAGGGGGCTAGCGGTATACGATCGTCGGACGCTTGAAGAGGGAATAGTGGTGGGAGTCGCGGCGATTTTCCATCCTCTATCGCAGACATAAGAGCGAGAAAAATAGCATTATAAGACGTCGTGGACAGAAATGCCGTCCTAAAATACATGGACTAAGGAACTAACGGAACTAAGAAAACGCTCGACTCACAGTCTCGTCTATACGTGAGCAATACGCGGTGTTCCGACGACTGTTTTGCTCGTTCGAACAACCATGCATTTTTTCTTGTTAGAAAGGAAATTACTGTAATAAAAAAGGAGATCTTGGAGAAGGGTTTTCAGGAGGCTTCGACAAGTACTTCTTAATAGCTTCTCTTAAAAAACTAAATAAATATTAGATTATTAGATTTATTTCAATATAGAATACTGAATCAATATATAATACTGCAACAATACAGCGCTTGTATAGGTTGTCGAAGTAGAATATTTTTAATTTTATTGTTGCATAAACACGCGAGATATAATTATTTCATATTTCATGCATTCGAGTTCCTTCGTTATAAAATTTGGTGGCCCTAAAAAGGGCCGATTTTTGTGCCGAAGCAATTGAGGTCGATAGTCAATAGTCAGTCAATAGTCAGTCCAATATCCGGCACGGTCGATAACTTGATTGAATCTATTAAGTATCGAATCAATCAAGTTCGCGAGAAAGTTGGGTTGAAGTCGAAGTTCTTCCCAGACTTCTCTTGCATGATCGACTAACGCTGCTACCGTCCTTTTCCTTCTTGGTTCCCAGCGTTGAACCATTTGTACCCAAACATTTTCGATCAAACTTAGATCTGGCGAACGAGCAGGCCATTTGATTAAGTGGATCTCGGGATGATTCCGAAACCATGCTTGTGTTTCGCGTGATGTATGGACAGCGGAATTATCCTGCACTAATCGGATAATTGGTACTTCCTTCACGGGATATATTGTTCGCACTGATGGAAGAAGAACTTCTTCCATTATGCGAATGTATTCCGCGGAGTTCATCTTTGTAGGGATGTCGACCAATTCACCGATAGCGTTACCGGAAATCCAGCCCCACATTGCACACGAAATCCTCCCACTTCTGTGAGTAGGCACAACATGATTCGGATGCAACCTTTGGTCACTTAATCGCCAAACGTGAAGTTGACGGTCGATACACAATACGAAGACCTTTTCATCGGTCCAGATCGTGACTTTCCACTCTTCACGGCTCGTCGCCAGGTTTTCTAAAGAAAACGCGACACGTTACTCCCGATGTTCAGGAGTCAACGAAATTTTATGGGCTGGATAATAACAACGATATCCAGCTTCGTTTAGTCGTCGTCTTGCGGCTTTGTCCGATACCTGTATGTCCGCATGGAGAACTTCTGCAACAGTGCCAAAAGGTCGTTGCTGTACAGAAGCAATGATATCCTCGTCTCGTTGCTGTGTTGTCCGTCGTGGTCGGCGATTTTCCTTGCGATGATCATGCAATGCATGATCACCATCTGCAGTAAATTGCTGTATCCATCTGCGAACTGTCTTCGTAGAGCAGGGAATATCAGCAGCAATATCTGCTATTGATCTCCCAGACTGCCACTGTCCAACTATGCGACCTCTCACTTTGGGACACAAATTTCTATACATGACTTTATGCGCACCTACAGAAAGTCAGGAAAGAGAATGAATCGCCTTTCGCGAGTTGTATTTATATGATTCAGAGAAAAGCGTCTGCTCAGTTTCCACAAATGAACATTTGTTTATCTTTATGTATTGCATCGCATTGGTTGCATGTTATGTTGAATATATATATATATATATATATATATATATATATATATATATATATATCGACGCGCGAATTTTCTTGTGCGTACACACGTTTCTTAGAACATGAGAAAATGGAGGAAAAAAAAGTTGTTTCTTTTGTTCGTTGTTTTTCAAGTAGACACGTGCGTCGATATATATATTCAACGTAGTATGCAACCAATGCGATGCAATATATAAACATGCTTTCTGCCCACGAACAACGAACGAAAAAAAGCGGACGATGATAGTAGAAACGGCCGCATTTCTGTATCCATAGTAATAAGGAACAATAATTATTTGAAACAGGCGCAAAAATCGGCCCTTTTTAGGGCCACTAAATTTTATAACGATGGAATTTGAACGCATAAAATATGAAATAATTATATCTCGCTTGTTTGTGCAACAATAAAATTAAACATACTCTACTTCGACAACCTATACAAGCGCTGTATTGTTGCAGTATTCTATATTGATTCAGTATTCTATATTGAAATAAATCTAATATTTTTTTTTTTTTTTCAAGAGCAGCTATTAAGAAGCATTTGTCAAAGTCTCCTGAAAACCCTTCCCCAAGATCTCCTTTTATATTACAGTAATTTTCTTGCTAACAAGAAAAAATGCATGAACTTTCGAGCGAGCGAAACAATCGTCGGGACACCGCGACTGTATTGCTCACGTATAGACAAGACAGTGTGAGTCAAGCGTTTTCTTAGTGTGTGTCATGTATTTTAGGACGGTATTTCTGTCCACGACGTCTTATAATATTATCTCTTTCGCTTTTACGTCTGCGATAGAGGATGGAAGATCGCCGCGACTCCCACCACTATTCCCTCTCCAAGCATACCGCTAGCCATTTCCGCCACTCCATGCTGCTCGTGGTTCATCCACAAGCAGCAGTGTGTGAGTGACGCGTCATCGTGTGCGAGTCACACGGATATACGGACGGCATAACGCCGGTGCGGTACTCTGAGAAGGGCCGATTTTTGTGTCGAAGCAGTTGAGGTCGATAGTCAATAATAGAAACGGGTCGCATTTTTGTATCCATAGTAATAAGGAACAACAATTATTTGAAACAGGCGCAAAAATCGGCCGTTAGAGTCACCAAATTTTATAACGATGGAACGATACTCGAACGCATAAAATATGAAACAATTATATCTCGCGTGTTTATGCAACAATAAAATTAAAAATATT
>NW_022639595.1:934146-944481 GCF_010583005.1 Odontomachus brunneus
TTTCTTAGTGTGTGTCACACGTATTTTAGGACGGCATTTCTGTCCAGACGTCTTATAATGCTATTTCTCTCGTTCTTACGTTTGCGATAGAGGATGGAAGATCGCCGCGACTCCCACCACTATTCCCTCTCCAAGCGTCCGACGATCGTATACCGTAGCTCCCTCCGCCACTCCGTGCTGCTCTTAGCTCACCTACACGCAGCAGTGTATGAGTGACGCGTTATCGTGTGCGAGTCACACGGATATTCGGACGGCATTAACGCCGGTGCGTGTACATATATGTACACTATGGTATATGCACATGTATCACGAATATTGAATGTACTGAACATTTCATTCAACGTATGTGCATGCGATATGTTTCGAAATATATTCAGGGTTGGATAAGTTAACTTTTTTTTTTAATTAAGTTAAGTTAAAGTAAATGGCTTTGAAAATTTAACTTAGTTAAGATAAAGTTAATCTATAATGAAATTAATTGAATTAAAAGTTAAGTTGATAAAAAAAAAAAATTAAAAAGTTAAAAGTTAAATTTGTTTCATTTTATGACTTCAGGTTTCAGTTTTACAAATAACGGAAGAAACAAATATACACCTTATTTGAAAACATGTTTTATTTATAGATATTTATTAAATTTAAGTAATAAAGTTTTTTGGAAAGGACCCCGCACTAATCATATGAAAAAAGTAATTTCAATCGAATTGACTGAAACTATGATATTTTGTAGCTTATGAGGTGCTGATAAAAAATCTTCAACAAAAAGTGTGAAAAAGTGGGAAGTTTTTTTCTAGCGCTATTAGAAAGTAGCTATTTTAGGTCTAACCGAACTTTTATCTACAGTACATAGATTACTTTTTTAACATAGTAGACATTTATATATAAGCAGACGTGTGTCCATTATTGAATAAATTCATGTCTCAATATATGTATATGGTGCGGGAGGAGGGTGTAATATGGATGTGTATTGATATGTGTGTATTTGTGTCGATAGTTATTCTATTAGTATATCTGACATTATTACGTCCAAAATGTTGGAGTGGGTGTATGCATGCGTACGTGTGTGTGTTGGGTGGGTTAGGTTAGGTTAAATTACACATACACACGTACGCACGTACACACACACACACACACGCACACACACATTTTTTGGACGTAATAATGTCAGACATACTAATAGAATAACTATCAATGCAAATACACACATACCAACACACACCCATATTATACCTCCATCTCCCGCACCGCATACATACACTGAGACATGAATCTATTCAATACTGGACACACGTATGATTATATATAAATATTTAAACGAGTAAGCAATCTGTAGATAAAGGTTCGGTTAGACCTAAAATAGCAACTTTATAATGGCGCTAGAAAAAAAATTGTATTTTTTCATTTATACATACATTTCTGTATACATTTTCATATTTTTTATTGAAGATTTTTGATCACCTCCTCATAAGCTACAAAATATCATAGTTTCAGTCAATTCGACTAAAACCACTTTTTTCATATGATTAGTGCGGGATCCTTTTTATTAGACATTTTTCCTCAACGATTGCCAAAAATAAACTCTCCTGTACTAAACAGTCTTTCGACGTCCCGCGACAACTTTATGGTATGATTAAAGATAATTGAATTAAAAATTACCGATAAAATGTAACTAAGTTTAGTTAAAAGTTAAAAGAGTAAAAATGTAATTAAGTTAAAGCCATTTAACTTTTTAACTTTTTAACTAGTTACTACCCAACCCTGAAATTTGTTTGATAAGAGCATGTACCGCAAAACTTTTTCCTAGAAACCGTTAGAGGAGGAATTTGAACGCGAACAGATAGCGGGACTCTTCTCCCAAGATGCTTTGTATAGAAAATCTTAGTTGTAGTTTGATCTTGGTCACAGAAGGACATATTTCATTATGAGTGCTGCGTACGCATCTCTTGAAGCCCTGTTTTTATGTTTACATTTGAAAGGACCAAAAATGTCGTACGGAGTGGCTGTTAAGTACATTAAAAAGTCTAAGACATTTGTAAGTAAGTAGCTGAAACGCTATTTCGACATGAAAAACGTCGATGACCTGCCGGATCATGGCTCTGTGCAAGGAACGACGAAAAAGGAGGAATTGAGAATGATTTTACGAGTGTTTGAGAAGAATCCTCGTTTATCATTACATGGTGGATAAACGATTTTACATAAAAAAGGTCTAAATATATCATGTAATACTATATGAAGACGTTTACTGACTCATAAAGTAAAATTTCGAAGCACAATAAAGAAACCGTTACTGTTCGAAAAACACATCGAAAAAAGACTTGCTTGGGCAAAAAAAAATTTGGATCGCTATTGGGACAATGTAATTTTTTCAGATGAAACTTCTTTTTGGGCAAATTCTTCTATCAGACATGCCTGGTCTACCCACGCCAATAAATTCATCAAGCGGACCGTTAAACATCCGGTAAAGATGTACGCCTGGGGCTGTTTCTCAAAGCACGGATTTAGTACTTTGCACACCTTTACAAAAAATTTGGACACAAAATGGTCAAAATATATCAGAGGGTTTTGTTACCATCTACCCAAAAGTGGTTTAGAAAGGAAAATGAAAATTGGCTATTGCAAAAGGACAATAATCCAAAACAGAGTAGATTTTATACTGCGTGGAAACAAGAAAATGATGTTGACGTACTGGATTGGCCTTCACAGTCGCCAGATACAAGCCCCATAGAAAATGTTTGGGCGCTCATGAAGTTTAAGCTCCGAGGAAAAAAGACATGAGAATTTTGCACATGGCTATTAGAAAATAAAAGAAGACATCCTGGTTTTGTCCTCTAATTTTCTTTACAGACGAATCATATTTTACTCGCGAAGGTGTGTTTAACATTTATAATTCTCATATTTGGAGTGATGAAAATCCAAACGCATATCATATCAGTAGATTCCAACATAAATTTCAAATTAATTTGTGGGCTGGAATCATTAATGACCGAATGGTATTATCTTACATGTTAATTTTCTTATTAAAATTATCATTATATTAAATTATTGTATTCAAAGAAATGTTAATAATAATTAATGTTAATGTTGTACTATTTTAGATTGGACTATATGTTTTGTCACCGAGGTTAAATGGAAATGCATATTTCAAATTTATGATAAACGAGTTACAACAATTACTTGAAGATGTTCCATTAAATGAGCGATTAAATATGATTTTTTAACACGATGGAGCACCTCCTCACTTTACAAGAAGAGTCCAAAATATATTAAACGAAACATATCCAAATCGATGGATTGGACGTAACGGTCTAATTAATTGGCCACTGAGATCCCTAGATATAACGCCAATGGACTTCTTCCTCGGGGGCATTTAAAACAACATATTTATCAAGGCGAACCAATTCAAAATAAAGAGGAGTTGCATAATCGTATTAACAAAAGATTGGCAACATTCACTAATGAAATAATCAAAAATTCTGGTCGTGATTTATTAAGACGAGCACAATTATATATACAATCGGGTGGATGACATTTTGAGCAGCTTTTATAAATGGCCAAAAAAAATATTAAAAATATATGATTATTGTTGACATAAATACTTTTGTCTTAAAGTTTCTTTATAAAATTTTAATTTTTTAAATATAAAATATTTGATTATATAATAATATTTGATTATATTACATAAAAAATATGCGATTTGAAACCTGTTATATTTTTATTTTTTATGTTTGACTTAGCTATGATCACGTATTCAGATATTAAGAAGCTATTATTGTTATGCATTGAAAAAATATTAACAAATTGTATATAATAAGCAAATTATTTTATCTTTTATTTTAATGAAAATTTAAATATTTTATCAATTACTCCAATTATTCCATCTACAAAAAATTATTAAGTCTAAAGTTTCTTTCAAAAAAATTTGTTTCTAAAAAAATTATAAAGATTGATAAAGATTGATAAATGAAAAAAGTGTATTCGGTCGAAGCAGATCTTAGTTTAGATCTTACAATAATTTCAGCATATCAAGATTTTAATAAAAATTTAAATTGTTTAAGAAATATGGACAAATTAACTTTATTTCTTTGATTTATTAGAATTATACAATTTCACTCCTCCTAAAACGTGAAAAAAACGAAAATAATAAATTATTTTCCATGATTACTTTTCATGTTAGAAACGCAAAAATCCTTGTTACTCAAGTTAAATTTAATAATTCTAACAATAATAATTATTAATGTTTTTAGGAATCAGCTGTGTAGTAAAAATCAATATTAACCGTGAAGTCAATAACAAATAATAAAACGTTGTGCGTGCTGTATAATTACAGGCCTAAGTGCACGAATTCTACATGATATTACTGATAATCTTTGATCGGTTATAATTCAAAACCTATTATAGAACTATTTTTTGTAAAACTATTTGAAAAACTACTTGACATTTTTGTATTAGGATTTTTTACTCTACATTATCTTTAAAATACGCTATTAAACTATCTTACGGTAGTTGCAAGACACCTTGTATAAACTTACGAAATGCTTGAAATGAATAATATTTACTTGAATGCGATATGTACCAGGTATGTAAATATGAAACCGGAATTTTTGTATAGAAAATACACGTTTATTATATGAAAATGATAAAAAATATTTTATTCGAAGTATTGCCCATCGCTAGCTATACATTTTTCCCACCTGTCTGACAATTTGTGGATGCCACGTCAAAAAAACTGTTGCTCTTTTGAGGCAAACCAGTCATCGAGCCATTTTCGTACATTTTCGTAAAAAGTGAAGCGCTACTTAGCAAGTGCGTGTCTCATCGATGCAAATAAATAGTAATCGGACGGAGCCAAGTCTAGTGAGTAAGCCGCATGCGAAAGTATTTTCCAACTAAACGCCTCAATCGTTTCCTTGACCAGTTTTGTTGTGTGTGATGGTGCATTATCATGAAGCAAAATCACTTTTTGTTGCCTTTTTTTATATTCTGGTTGTTTTTCACGTAAAGCTTGATTCAAATCGATCATTTGTTGTCGGTAGCGTTTAGTATTAACGGTTTGGCCAGGTTTTAGCAGCTCATAATAGATCACATCCTTCTGATCCCACCAAACACAGAGCATTGTCTTCCATCCATAGCGATTTGGCCTTGCAGTCGATGTTGATGGTTCGCCTGGAGTTAGCCATGATCTTTTACGCTTAGGATTTTCAAAATATATCCACTTTTCATCGCCAGTCACAATTCGATGAAGAAATGATTTTCTTTTGTACCTGGCGAGCAGCATTTCGCAAGTGGTTTTTCGGTTTTCCTGCTGTCTTTTATTCAGTTCATGTGGAACCCATTTTCCCATCTTCTGAATCTTTCCCATGGCTTTCAAACGTATGGAGACGGCTTCTCGTGTCACATTTAATTGATCCGCGAATTGTTGTTGCGTTTTAGTGTCATCCTCATCTAACAATGCTTGCAATTCGCTGTCTTCAAACTTTTTCGGTGGTCTTCCACGTTCTTCGTTTCTCACGTCAAAATTACCACTTTTGAATTTTTTAAACCACTCAAAGCACTGTGATTTACCAAGAGCATGCTCACCGTAAGCTTCGACAAACATTCGATGCGATTCTGCAGCAGTTTTCTTCAAATGGTAACAGAAAATCAATGCTGTCCGCAAATCGTAGTTTTTAGGCACAAAATTCGACATGTTCAATGCTATTACAAACTATGCTGTTGTATGAAACTTGTATTGTTGTAAGTTGAAAATCTTTGTCAGAGATGTCAACAAGGAAATGGCGCCAATGACGCGGTTTGACGGTAACTACATTGACAGGGCCATCTATGGGCAAATTCCGGTTTCATATTTACAGACCTGGTATTTTTTTGTGCGTATAAGATTGTTTCTGGCTATGTATGTTGTTTCAACGTTTTTTTACCATTTTTTTATGTTTATAACTTACAGGAGACGCAAAATGTTATCTATTTGCGCCATTTAAGAAATTGTGCGATGAAATTTTTACCTGAAATTTTATATGGTGCATATTTAAATCTCGTAACCTTCCATCATTTGTAGGTCGTTTACACGCTATATCCCGTTAAACAATTTTAAAAGAAGACTGTGCTATCCGATTGAAATTTACCGGCTGGGAAAGCGATAGTTACGCAAAACCGTGCGTCGTCGAATACAAGAACGGTGTTGCCACCCAATATTGGAGCATGAACTTTTGTTTCTGTGAATTAGTACAGCAATTTGATTAAGCCAAGGCTTTTCTAATAGGGGTTGCCTGCCAAGATACCTTTACCAAAATAGGGTTAGCTCGACCCGTTGAAATGATTTACAAAGTAGCGACAAATTATGTTTTCTCTACAATTAGAGCTGATACACGTTCATGTATGCATACGTGTACACATATGCGCGTATGTATGTATATAAGTATGATGACACTCACAAGTGGAAGTAAAGGTTAATATTTATATTAACCTTTACCATATCCATATTAATTCGATTTTTAACTACTTATTATATGTGTCAAAGTTGTGACAACGAGATGAAATCAAAACTGTACCTAGGAAAGGTACATCCTCAAAAATGATACTAAATTATTCTATAATGACGTATTTACACATTATCTGGTCGCAAAATAACTAATAACTGTGAATCGAAATATGAAACGATCGCAAACGTTATCTTCATACATACACGCAAAAAAAATTTTATTTGATGTAACTAAATAGGAACCAACTGAAAATTAAGTGATCAGAAGCGATCTCTGTTATGAAAACTAATAATTCTAAATTAATTTTTAAATATATATTTTTTTATTAAAATCCCAAACTCCATTAAACACCGATGACTCAAATAGATTCCTTATATATGTTGCGAAAAAACTGCCTCCGCTAGGACTCGAACCTGGAACCTCCCCACTTTCCGGGCGGGACGCCTTTTCATTCGGCCACCGAGGCTTTGACAGTAATCTCGCAACACAATGTTTATAAATTCTCTAAGATGTAAGTTGAGAGAGAACGAAAGAGTCGATCTCGTAAGAAATGTTATTATACAGAGAGAGAGAGAGAGATAGCATATTCTTCCTGCCAATGCTTAAGATAAACCGAAATAATAGAAAGCTCCTTTGAATAGATAGATAGATTAACTAATAGTGAGATATTAAACGGCACATAAGCAGCAAGCACGGATGTCTTAGTGCTATTAAATACTAATATTACTTTTTTTTTTTTAATATTAATATGATTGTGGGAGGATAAAATTGTCCAGTGTGTTAAACGCACGTATCGAAATTTTTTCTTCGATTATCGTACGCGGAGAATCAACCTTCCATACTTAGACCGATCCTTGAGTCCCAATTTTTAAATATATATTTTTTTATTAAAATTCCAAACATACTGGACAATTTTATCCTCCACAATCATATTAATATTTAAAAAAAAAAAGTAATATTAGTATTTAATAGCACTAAGACATACGTGCTTGCTCCTTATGTGCCGTTTAATATCTCACTATTAGTGACTAATAATTCTGTTGTCGCAACCGAAAATATTTGTTTGAACATTCAACGATACATATTAGAACTCGGTTGAGACAACTGAAAACAATTGACTATACAGAAGCGCCATAAAGGAATTCTTTTCCTACAGCCGAGTTTTCGTCTGATCCGTGAGCAACAAAAAATTCGATTGCACCAACAGAATTGTTTTTTCCGTGTAAGAAAGAACAATTAAACATTTGTCCTTTATGACTGCGAGTAAATGAGATTCTCTTAATTATGGTTCAGAAAAGCTTTAATTAACACAAGCTATGTGCATGAAGACGAAGCTATGTCTCATGGGACATGCGATTATGAAACCAGAAAATATATATAAGGTGTAGTAAAAAGAAATTCATTATTTTTACATGAAATTGAAGGCTTTATTTAGCATAGTTAGAATAATCCGATTTAGGTCAAATATGCACCGTTTTGTTCGATAACTTGTTGCCATTTTGAAGGTAATTCCATTATGCCTCTCTCATAGAAACTCTTGTCCCTATTGGCAAAAAACTGGGACAGTCGATTTTCATAAGCTTCTCTTGAGGCGAATTTTTCACCAGCAAAATCATTCGCCATAGACAGGAACAGGTGGTAATCACTTGGTGCCAGGTCCGGACTATAAAGGTGGATGCATAAGAACCTCCCAACCAAGCTCCCGGAGCTTCTGGCGAGTCACTATCGATGTGTGTGGCCTGGCGTTATCCTGATGGAACACAATTCCTCTCCTATTGGCCAAAGCTGGCCGCTTCTGGGCGATTGATTCCTTCAGACGGTCCAATTGTTGACAGTACAGGTCTGAATTAAGAGTTTGGCCGTAGGGGAGCAGCTCATAGTGGATGATTCCCTGCCAATCCCACCAAACACACAGCAAAGCCTTTCTGACCGTCAATCCTGGCTTGGCCATTGTTTGCGCCGGCTCACCGCGTTTCGACCACGACCGTTTTCGCTTGACGTTGTCGTAAGTGACCCATTTTTCATCACCAGTCACCATCCGCTGCAGAAATGGGTCGATTTTGTTGCGATTCAGCAGCGATTCGCAGATGGAAATTCGGAAATATAAGATTTTGTAATACAAAATTTCATTAGGATTCACATATTAGGTATACAGAGATGGACATAAAATCAGGTTACGCGCGCGTTTCAAACTTTTATTTAATTTTTATTTTATTAGTCAATTATAAAGAAATATTTCATCAACGTAAATTTATTAATTATAATATATGTGTCAGACATTGTTTAACAAAGTATATATATATATATATATATATATATATATATATATATATATATATTATATATACACAGGGTGTCTGAGACCACCCGTACACTCCTTTTATCTCGGAAACAGCGCATTTAAAAAAAAACGTTTTAAAGAAAAGTTGTATGGTTTCGAGATATACATAAAATGGTGTCATTGATTTGACCTTGGATGGCGCCGCCAAGGTCAGGTCAATGTCAACTTTGCTTTTTTAAATAGAAATATGTATTTTTTTATTACGGAATTTTATTCTACGTAAAGAAACAGTTTTGTTTGAAAATTTTTTTCATACATCCTCATTTTTTAAGATATTTACGAAAATATTCTCTCGAAACCATACAACTTTTCTTTGAAACGTTTTTTTCTAAAATGCTCTGTTTTCGAGAGGGGTGTACGGGTGGTCTCAGACACCCTGTATATATATTTATATATATATATATATATATATATATATATATATATATATATATATATATATATATATATATATATATATATATATATATATATATATATATATATATATATATATATATATATATATATATATATATATATATATATATATATATATATATATATATATATATATATATATATATATATATATATATATATATATATATATATATATATATATATATATATATATATATATACAGGGTGTCCCGAACCTCCATGATGACCCTTGATGAGAACGTAGAACGGATTGAGGTGAGTAAGAAAGTCCTGTGCCGTTTTACAATATTCGCAATAGTTTTTGAGAAATTAATTATTTTATCTCAACAAATCAGCGTACAGAAAGCGGTAGCGGAAAGAAAGATGCTATCGGCACCGATGTGCGACCATGCACTCGCAAATCGCATCTCGCCGCGTCCCTCCGCCCATAGCTACGAGACACAGCGAGGCGTGATACACTGACATATTTGCATGACATATCCGTGTACCGATTCGACGCCGAATCGAAGCGTGTCGCCGCTGCGGCTGCACATATGTATGTAGAGATGACACAGCGAGCGAGATGACATAGCAAGCGAGATGACAAAGCACACGAATTGTGTCAAAAAAGGTTTCAGACACCCTGTATATATTGTTGCGCTCATGCCTTTGGGATATGTAAAGATACCCGATTGATGGTCTAGGATGACAAGCGTTCTTTGACATTGGGTTGTTAGGGGAGTAAACAACAGCTGACGAGAGAGTTTGACGAGAGAGCGACACGAACTAAGCTGACGTGTTACGGTTTTTTGCGACGATTTCGTGTAACATCTAATTGAAGCTGTAAATATACACTTATTGTTCTTTATAAAATCAGCTTACTTATTCTCTTCCGAACGCTTACGCGAGTGTGGTGTGAACGTAATAATATACAGGGTGTCCCGAAGTCCCATGATGACCCTTGGTGAGAACGTAGAACGGATTGAGGTGAGCAAGAAAGTCCTGTGCCGTTTTGCGATATTCGCAATAGTTTTTGAGAAATTAATTATTTTGTCTCAACAAATCAGCGTACAGAAAGCGGCAGCGGAAAGAAAGATGCCTTCGGCCGACGTGCGACCG
>NW_022639595.1:945606-950186 GCF_010583005.1 Odontomachus brunneus
ATTTAAAAAAATTAATGTGACCTTGACCTGACCTTCGCTACGCAACCCAAGGTCAAACTGATGTGATCAGTAAATACATCTTTTTAAACGCCACAACTTTTGTCTGAAACATTTTTTTGTAAAACTTATATTTTTCCTGATATTCGAGCGTCCCGGTACTTTCCGAACACCCTGTATATATATATATATATATATATATATATATATATATATATATATATATATATATAATAATATAATAATATAATTCTGACAAACATTAGTATAATATTTATGGTTCATACATGTTGCACATGTGACAATCATGATAAAAATGAATACAAAGCAATTTCTTACACCAGACGCAAGTACAGAGTCTTCCATTAACCCGTTTCGTCCTGAAAAGGATCAATTTTATTTGTTCATTGCTGTAAATTTTATATTAAATCATGAGCGAGTTTAACCAAAATTGGTATACTGTAGGTTCTAAGTGTGCTCTTTACGAATATGACATTCTTTTTTTATTATCATCAATATGAAATCCAATATGGCGGTTTAAAGTTGGAGAAATCGAAAAAATCATCGATCTTTTTTGTTTTAAACGCCATTTTGACAAGGAATGCATTTGTGGACCTAACTAATCGTGTATATTTGGTGGCATACAAGCCTGTACTTTAAGATACTTCTTCACGGAATTTTAATTTTTATGTTTTTCATGAAAGATGGTGCTGTTTTCCACAAAATTTCGTGTTTTGCAGGTTTTCTATAGTTTCTTAGTATATGACTAAAAATAACGGTTATAATATTTACGAGGATTATAATATCAGCATCAGTGAATGTTACTGAATAAGTACAAATCATAATAGTGTTAACCAAACCTCAAAATACCGCAAAAACACTATTTTTTTTACAAATTTCGTGATTACACTATAAAATTTTTTGTTTTCCATGTCTTAATTATTACAAAAAAATCATTATAAATATATTTTACAAAAAAATTGTTATAAATAAACTTTACAAAAAATCACTATAAACTTTACAAAAAAATTGTTATAAATAAACTTTACAAAAAACCTTATAAATAAACTTTACAAAAAAATCGTTCTAAATAAATTACAACAAAATATATTTAGAATAAGTTTTACAAAAAAAATCGTTACAAATAAACTTTAAAAAGAATCGTTATAGATAAACTTTATAAAAAATCGTTATAAATAAACTTTACCAAAAAAATCGTTATAAATAAATTTTACAAAAAAATCGTTATAAATAAATTATAACAAAAACTCAGCCAAAAGATATTTGAAAAAATATTGTTAAAACAATCTTATTCAAATCAATTGTACTCTCGTGAATACTCCATTGAAAAATACAAGACAATTTTATATACTCTCTACAAAAATAATGGTATCAAGAAGTTACAATTCGCTAAGTGCGAATGATTAATCATTTATTAATTTTATAAACATATATGGTTTTGGCTATATAATATATTTATAAATTAAATATGTTATTAATATATTAGTAATATATTATTAAATAAGAAATAAAATAATTAGAGAAATACAATAGTTTTTAAAAAAATTATAATAATTTACACAAAAAAGCAATTTGCCTTTTTTATAGGCAAACGGTTCTCTTACTGTAATAATTATCAAAATATTATATTGATTATCGATGTAGTATTGAAAACAAAAGCACGCCAAGTGCTTTTTTATGTAAGTTATTATAATTTTTTTTAACATTATTGAATTTCTCTAATTATTTTATTTTTTATTTAATAATATATTACTAATGTATTAATAACATATTTAATTTATAAATATATTATATAGCCAAAACCACATATGTTTATAAAATTAATCATTCGCACTTGGCGAATGTAACCTCTTGATACCATTACTTTTGTAGAGAGTATATAAAATTGTTCCGGAAGCTATACCTATAAATTATATAAAATTGTCTTTTATTTTTCAATAGAGTATTCACGAGAGTACAATTGATCTGGATAAGACTGTTTTAACAATATTTTTTTAAATATTTTTTGGCTGAGCTTTTGTTGTAATTTATTTATAACGATTTTTTGATAAAGTTTATTTATAACGATTTTTTTTTGTAAATTTATTTGTAACTATTTTTTTAAGTTTATTTGTAACAATTTTTTTTGTAAAATTTATTTTAAATATCTTTTGTTGTAATTTATTTAGAACGATTTTTTTGGTAAAGTTTATTTATAACGATTTTTTTTTGTAAAGTTTATTTGTAACGATTCTTTTTTTAAGTTTATTTGTAACGATTCTTTTTGCAAAATTTATTTTAAATATCTTGTTGTAATTTATTTATAACGATTTTTTTTGTAAAGTTTATAATGATTTTTTTGTAAAGTTTATTTATAATGATTTTTTGTAAAGTTTATTTAAACAATTTTTTTGTAAAGTATATTTATAGCGATTTTTTTGTAATAATTATGACACAGAAAACAAAAAATTTTATAATGTAACCACGAAATTTGTAAAAAAACAATATTTTTGCGGTATTTTGAGATTTGGTTGACACTATTACGATTGGTACTCATCCAGTAACATTCACTGATGCTGATATTATAATCCTGGTAAATATTATTGACCGTTATTTTTAGTCATATACTAAGAAACTATACCTGCAAAACACAAAATTTTGTGAAAAAACAGTGCCATCTTTCATGAAAACATAAAAATTTAAATTCTGTAAAGAAATATCTTAAAGTACAGGCCTATATCTTAAAGTACAGGCTAATATTTTAAAGTATGCCACTAAATATACACGATTAGCTAGGTTCATAAATGTATTCCTTGTCGAAATGACGTTTAAAGCAAAAAGGATCAATGATTTTTTCGATTTCTCCAACTTTAAACCGCCATATTGGATTTCATATTGATGATAGTAAAAAAAGAAGGTCAGATTCTTAAAGAGCACACTCAGAACCTACAGTATACCAATTTTGGCTAAACTCGCTCATGATTTAATATAAAATTTACAACGATGAACAACAGATAAAATTTATACTATTTCAGGACGAAACGGGTTAAGAGATTTTATTTTAAGTTTCGCAGTATTTTGTATCTGTTATAGATGGAGTTGTCATATTTAGCAGTTGTCGAGTAAAAACTGTGCGGTTAATAACAATGGATCGATATTAGCTTGAGCAACGCATAGAAATAGTGAAAACTCACTACAAACACGGTGAAAATTTCACGGAAACAGTTCGCAAAATCCGTAATAGTTTCGGTCGCAGAGAAGCACCTTCTCATCCAGCAATTGTGAATTTAATCGATAAATTTTAACGTCTCGGCCAGATTAGCGATGTTAAGAACCCGTGCTCGGCCAGTCAGTTCAATTGAAAACGTTGCTTCTGTGGCTGAAAGTGTCACAGTCAATGGATTGCGCTACCGAGAAATGCTGACAGACTTTCTTTGGCCTGAAATTGAAGAACTGGACCTAGACGATGTTTATTTTCAGCAGGATGGGCTACACAAGCCATGAAACAATCTTATTAGGACCTTGAATAAGTTCTCGCTGATTTTTCGTAAAAATTAATTCTTTATTTAAAAAAAGTCGTAAAAAACATGTCACTGAAAATATTGTCCATCGCTAGCCATTACTTTTTCCTATCTTTCTGGCAGCATTTGAATTCCACGTCGGAAAAACGACATGTCTTTTGAGGCTATCCAAGAGTCGACCTATTTTTTGGTATTTTCATAAAAATGGAAGTGCTGCTCAGCCAGGCCATGTGCCATCGATCGGAACAAGTGATAATCGGAAGGGGCAATGTCTGGTGAATACAGCGGATGGGATAGGACTTTATTTAAGCGTTTCCAAGTAGGTTTTCACCGGTTGTGCAATATGTGACCGAGCGTTGTCATGTTGCAAAATCACTTTGTCGTATCTCTGCTCGTATAGCGGCCGTTTTTCCTTCAATGCTTGACTCAAACGCATCAATTGTAGTCGATAGCGATCTCCCGTGATGGTTTCGTTCGGTTTGAGCAGCTCATAATAAACTATACCCATCTGATCCCATCAAATGCAGAGCAGAAGCTTCGAACTATGGATATTCGGCTTTGCCGACGATGTTGATGAATGGCCGGGCTTACCCCACGATCTTCTACGCTTAGGGTTATCGTAGAGTATCCACTTTTCATCGCCAGTCACGATACGATGCAAAAAAACCTTTCCTTTTCTGCCGTTGAAGCAGCTGTTCACTCGTGAAAAGACGCCGTTCGACGTCTCTCGGCTTCAACTCGTACGGCACCCAATGGTTTTTGAATCATTCCTAATATTTTCAAACGTTTTGAAACTATTGTGTGATCAACTCCTAATGATTCTGCAAGTTCAGCTAGCGTTTGACATGAGTCTTCATGAAGTAATGCCTCCAATTCTTCGTCTTCAAACTTTTTCGGTGCGCCAGAGCGTTCTTTATCTTCAACATCAAAATCATTATTTTTGAAACGTCTAAACCAATTTCTGCCTATTATTTCCGATAGAGCATGGTTATCGTAAGTCTCAACAAAAATTTTGTGTGCTTTAGCTGCAGATTTTTTTTTAATAAAGTAGTGCAGTAAAAT
>NW_022639596.1:0-161 GCF_010583005.1 Odontomachus brunneus
GGTGGTGACACCCGTAGGCATTTTTATTATTTTTTTGACGTTTTTTTTTCCTCTCATGACACCTTATCCTCGTTTGTATGGTGCGAGATAAATTCCACGACCTTCCATGCTGCGATTATGACGTTGCATCTCCTGCAGCTGACGCTGCGCAGCCTTGGTAT
>NW_022639596.1:416-687 GCF_010583005.1 Odontomachus brunneus
TATACGTTCTCGCGCCTTGTCAGCGAGTACGTTATCTGCCACGTGACGTTCGACGAGATCGTTGCTTCGAGAATATGCGATATCGTGCTCGCGACACGCCGCATCCAGCAGATTGATACCCCGATCACCTCTAGCCAATCGTGTCAGCAAGCGTGTACTCGTCCCGCAAAACTCGTAGCCGGGGATATGCAGTTCGATAGGAAGCGCGTTAATGGCACGATTTAATAGACTATTGCCGATTTTTACTGTTTTCGACGACGCTGACATTCAG
>NW_022639596.1:3637-3901 GCF_010583005.1 Odontomachus brunneus
AACGGTTGGTGGAGGAGTTGCATGCTCCTGCGAGAAGACATTTTCCTCGTAGACGCGTCATTGTGCGTGGATACGATGATCTGTGGCAGGCCGATGTAGTGGAGATGCGTCCGTATTCGCGGCTCAACAGTGGCTACCGCTACATACTTACCCTGATCGATGTGCTGAACAAGCATGCTTGGGTCATGCCGCTAAAGACTAAGAGCGGAAAGGAGGTGGTCGAGGCGTTCGGCAAGATAATTCGAGACAGCGGAAGATGTCCAA
>NW_022639596.1:4179-5576 GCF_010583005.1 Odontomachus brunneus
GATGGTATTTTCTTCTAAAATCAAATATAAATTAATTTTAATATACACAGAAAAATTAAAAATTTTATGTGAAATTATTTGTGCTCTCTTACCATTATCCTCCTCCTCCCTCTCATTAGCTTCCATCTCCACCTCCTCCATCTCCTCCTCCCATTCTTCGATATCTAAAATTGGATTAATTATTATTTAAAATATAAAGAATCAGAATTATACAATCTATTAAAAACTTACGTGGAGGGCTTTGCCGTAATAAAATCTCCTCTTCCTCCTCATATACGGGTCTTCTAAATTCGATATTGTTCAGCATTTTTATTGTATCTTTTTCTCTTTCTCTCGTCGACGTGGACATTGACTATTTGCTGGTGACTCCTGGGTGACTTTTATATAGTCCATCACTATCTCTTTGTAACAAATATGTCTCGTTAGGAGAGGGTGGCAAATGTGCAAAATCAGCCTAACGTAATAGTAACATCATATGTGTCACATGCAGTCAACCGCATCCTCACATTGATGTATCAGCACATTACCGTTTCATTACCGTTTCTTTACCGTTCTTTACCGTTTCTTTACCGTTTACGTTACCGTTTCTTTACCGTTCTTTACCGTTTCTTTTGTCACGTCTTAGTTGATTTTAAATCGTGTTAATTGTCCTTTTTGGGTCAATGGATTTAACCACTTTACCCTGGGATGGACAAGTTCGTGTGATTGTGTGTGATTAAATGTGTAAATGTAAATGTGTGTACAAAATAATTATTTTACTTACTGATTATGGTTGATTCTTTCTTTAAGAAATTTTAAATTACTTGAAGTCCTTCTCGTGCTATAGTTATAGAGAGACTGAAAAGCTTGGGATCGGACTTAAGAGGTTGGAGAAGGTTTGGGAATGTAATGTAACACTTAGGTCAGAGGATATGTTAGGAAACAAACCTTTATCTTCCCAGTATCTTATTTACGATTTTAATGTTTTATCTTAATGATCCAATTGTTATGTGTATTGTTTGTTTTTATACGTTTGATTAATTAATTATAACTGACTGATCGATTGTCTAATTGACTGATTCCTTATCTTTAGTCTGATTTTTGTTTCTATTATTACTTCTTGTTTTAAGTTTGATTTTTGTCTTACTACTCTCTTACGGACTGTCACTACTTCTACTACTACTTCTTCTTTTTTACTACTGCTTTGTGCAGTCGCACCCGCTTTTATAGGCAGGTGGCGAGATACTCCCGCGTGAGTTCTCACCACCTTTTAGTAGAAGGGGGAAGATGCTTCTCACGACATGTGAGTAATAATCAATAGTGAAATTTCGACACCTTATTATCAGTCCATTGTTCTTTGACCACCCAGGGCATTTATTGCATTCCTGGTGGTAACATAAGGTGCACTCGGTCGAACT
>NW_022639596.1:6740-7385 GCF_010583005.1 Odontomachus brunneus
TTGCAGAATATTAGAGTTTGCAGCTGTGACTAAAAAATCACGCTGCGAAATGCGCTGGCGGCGCGGGGCGGCGCTGGCGGCGCGGGGCGGCGCGGGCGGCGCGGACGGCGTGGGCGGCGCGGGCGGCGCGGAAACCGCCGCAAAATCCGCCGCGGAAACCGCCGCAAAAATCCGCCGCGAAAATCGCCGCAAAATCCGCCGCGGAAACCGCCGCGAAAACCGCCGCAGATCGGTAAAATGATCTATCGAAAGCAGATAGAAAAAATTAAATCGGTAATTACCGATCGTCAATGTTATGTAAAGATGACAGTAAAAATTATGTAAAGAATATATATGTTGATAAAAAATTAAATGTTGGTATATTATATCGGTAATAAATTAACGATCGTTGGTATTATCGGTAATTATATGTTGGTAAAAATTATATGTTGGTAAAAAATTAAATGTTATATAATATCGGTAAAAATTACCGACCGCCGGTAACATCGGTATCCCCCTCCCATTACCGACTGCTGATAACCCCCTCCCCCACGGTGACGTCATACCCCCCCACGGTGACGTCATACCCCCCTCGCCCTCGGTACCCCCCGCCCCTCACCCCCCCTCGGAGGACCATGGGTTAGAACCCCTATATAATACCTACTT
>NW_022639596.1:8089-11009 GCF_010583005.1 Odontomachus brunneus
ATATATATATATAGGGTGGGCCATTTTATTCAATACACGCAAAAATCTCAAAAAGGAGACATTTTTTCAAAAAATATTTCAGACAAAAGTTGTCAGGTTCAGAGGGGGACATCTGAAGATGACCTTGACTTTGACCTCGGAGCTCATTCTGAAGGTTATTCGAAAGTCAACTTTGCGTTAAAAATAGAAACATTAATTTCTTTTCTTACAGAATTTTATTCTTCGTGAAGAAACTAACAACTTTTTTTTTAATGAATTTTTCGTACGACCTCCATTTTTTAAGATATTTACGGAAATATCTACAAAATTATTAGTTTTAATAATATCAGGACCTTGAATAAGTTCTCGATGTTTTCCAACAGATGGCGTTACACTGCGTGCGTGTAGTTTAAGATGGTAACGCATCTATAAGGAAGTACTATAAACAAACTTGAAATTCAGTGTATGTCATTTCGCTGAAGTGTAAACAATTTTTTATTTCATAGTGTTAAACATGTCGAGTTTTGTGCCAGAAAAAGAGTATTTGCGGGAAATTTTACTGCACTACTTCATTCAAAAAAAATCTTCAGCTGAAGTACACAGAATTCTTGTTGAGATTTACGGCGATCATGCTCTCGGAAACAACATGCAGAGATTGGTTTAGACGCTTCAAAAATAATGATTTTGATGTTGAAGATAAAGAACGCTCTGGCGCATCGAAAAAGTTTGAAGACGAAGAATTGGAGGCATTACTTCATGAAGACTCATGTCAGACGCTAGCTAAACTTGCAGAATCATTAGGAGTTGATCACACAACAGTTCCGAAATGTTTGAAAGTATTAGAAATGATTCAAAAGCAAGGACTTTGGGTGTCATACGAATTGAAGCCGAGAGAGTCGAACGGCGTCTTTTCACGTATGAAGAGTTGCTTCAACGACAGAAAAGGAAAGGTTTTTTGCATCGTATCGTGACTGACGATGAAAAGTGGATACACTACGATAACCCTAAGCGTAGAAGATCGTAGGGTAAGCCCGGCCATACATCAACATCGTCGGCAAAGCCGAATATCCATGGTTCGAAGCTTCTGCTCTGCATTTGGTGGGATCAGCTGTGTAGTTTATTATGAACTGTTTGAACCGAACGAAACCATTACGGGAGATCGTTATCGACTACAATTGATGCATTTGAGCCGAGCATTGAAGGAAAAACGGCCGCTATACGAGCAAAGACACGACAAAATAATTTTTCAACATGACAACGTTCGGCCACATGTTGCACAACTAGTGAAAATCTACTTGGAAACGCTTAAATGGGAAGTCCTACCCCACCCGCCGTATTCACTAGACATTGCCCCTTCCGATTATCACTTGTTCCGATCGATGGCACATAGCCTGGCTGAGCAGTACTTCCATTCTTATGAAAAAAAATTCTTATGCCAAAAAATAGGTCGACTCTTGGATAACCTCAAAAAACGTGTCATTTTTCCGATGTGGAATTCAAATGCTGCCAGAAATATGGGGAAAAAGTAGTGGCTAGCGATGGACAATACTTTCAGTGACATGTTTTTTACGACTTTTTTAAAATAAAGCATTAATTTTCACGAAAAATTTGCGAGAACTTATTCAAAGTCCTAATATTTTACTAATTCTACTAACTTTACCGAAAAATGGTAAGAGATAAAAATTGTTTATTTTCTTCTCATAGGGCTCCGGGAATTTTTTAGAATTTTTTATAAACTTTTTAGTACTTCAAGAAAATGCAAGAAAATGCAGTACTAAGAAATTAACTAAAAAATTCTGAAAAAATTTCCGAAGCTCTATGAAAAGAAAATAAATAATTTTTATCTCTTACCATTTTTTGGTAAAGTTAATAGAATTAGTAAAATAAAATATATATAATAGTAAAATATAATAAACCAGTTGGATCGTCTTCTGATCTTACCTTTACTGGTTGGATCGTCTTCTGATCTCACCTTCACTGGTTGGATCATCTTCTGATCTTACCTTCACTAATTGGATCATCTTCTGATCTTACCTTTACTAATTGCATTTTGATTTTACTGATTACGATCCAAGTTCTTTGGACTGGTAATTTAAAATGGGATATGACCTTACTTCACCTACATTAGGTCGACCGATTAGGACATATGAACCCATGTTTTTAACATAAAATTTTTCGCTCTATCGATTGCCGTTATCAAAGTTACGTCATTCCATTAAAAAAAATATTTTGACCTTGGAATAACCTTGAAGAAGGTAATATAGGACAATTTCAAGGTCACCATTGGACGTCCCCCTCTGAATGCAACAACTTTTGTCTGGATCATTTTCTTTGAAAATCACTTCCTTCGAAATTATTCGGGGTGCCCACTTAAAATGGAACACCCTGTATATATGTACCCGTTACAATCGTGATAATTAGAGGCATTGCATACTTCATTGGAAAGTAGGCATGTAATTATATTGGCAAGCCCTGTATTATCGGTCCTGCATTACCGGCCACGCGCGCCTAACGGGCAGGCAACCCGTCGTACTGATCTGTATGTTGACGCAACATCCTGTACGTAACCCAGACGGTCGAACCAAGCATTTTAAAATAATCTACCCAGTCAGAAATGAAAAGTCGAATCGACGCCGACTCGACTTTTCATTTCTGTCTAGGTGCAATCCTATTCGCTGCTCTTGAATCAGTTTCATTAATACATCTGTATATATTAGGACCTTAACTTAGTTTCCGCCCAAAAAATACTGAGAAAAAGCATTTATTGTAAAAAATTTATTTAAATTATTTCAATGAAAGTATTTTCCATCACTTTCTACAACTTTTTGCCATCTTTCTGGCAACTGGGCGATACCATCTCGATAAAACGATGTTTGTTTCGAAGCAATCCATTCGTCCACCCATTCTCGCACTTCTTCAACATTTCGGAAGCGTGTACCAC
>NW_022639596.1:11069-17708 GCF_010583005.1 Odontomachus brunneus
TTTTTTTCAAATCAAAATAGTGCAAAAGCACATGTCGAAAAAACACTTTATCGCGTTCCATTTTTCACAAAGCAAAAGAAATTGTTGTTTAGGAAAATAATTGTGTATGCTGACTGAATGTTATCGAGAAATGTCGAAATTAATCACAAACTACCTGTTTCGTTAGTAATGACTACTAGAACTGTTTGCATTGCCATCTAACATTTGCGGGCGGAAACTAAGTTAAGGTCCTAATACATGTAGATATAAAAAAATTAAAAAATGGAACACGACGATGAACTAGATTCACAATTTCATGTTTTTCATGATCATGGACATATTTATGCTTTGTCTTATATACAAAATAGTTATAAAGCCAACCAATCAGAATGTTTTATTCATTGATTACTTTGTTCTGATTGGTTGTCGTAATCATCTACAACCATCTACGACTACGCAATTGTAGAATTGCTCTAAAAGTAGTTTTATGCAGCAGAAAACCTCATTTAGTTATCTGCGTAGATTACTCGAGTTTTCTACACATAAAACTTCACGCATAAAACGTGAAGTATTATGCGTACTCAACCCTGATCACAAACTCCCATTTCACAACGCTTCGGCCATGGACCATCGGTAATGCTGGTATTCGATCGGTCATGGTTGCCAATCTCTCGTCGTGTCATCATGAGTACAGCGCCACTAGTGTCTACATCGGAACATTCTACTGTGATGTTAGTAATGTAGATACCGTTTCTCGATAAAGTCGATAAACAAAGCACCAATGTCGTGAAACGATTATCTTTATCGGAAAGTAAATTCGATGGTTACAATAATTGGGATATTATTTAAAATAAAAAAGACTTCTATGTGTGAAGAAGATTTGCATATTTTCGCTGCTATGTAATTATTAATATGTTTTTGTGGTTTTACGCAGATGAAAATTTTCACATTAGAAACACATATCACGTATAATACAAATAATGTAAATTATTTTATAATATAAATGACGCAAGTACATATTTTTACATATATACGTACATATTTTATTTATTTTAATTATAATTAAAAATAATCTTTTTTATTCTAATTAAAGATTACAATGAAATAATTTGTTTTTAATATTTCAGACATAGTTCTTGGAGATACAATAGTATTGTAAGAGTAAAAAAATCAATGCAGTGGAAAGACCAGAAGAAAGACATCTAAGTAGCAGACTCACGTCAAAATGATGACAAAAACTGATCATAACTGGTCGATTGACGTCATGTGACTAAATAACGACGTCTTTAACACGTCTTTTTTGTGACGTCTTAATGACGTTTTTGTACAGCATCTTAATGACGTATTATTGATGTTTAGAGACATCATAAAATATCATTAAGTCGTCTTAAAATGTCGTCTTCGGTCTATGAGACGGTCTATTAGACCGTCATTTTGACGACACTTTCACGACATTTTTGGTTATTTCTTAATCATTTTTGGTCATAAACTGACCAGATTTGGATGTCATTTTGACGTGAGTCTGCTATCTGGGCATGCAGTGAAGCAGGCTTTTATTGTGCGTTTATTTCATTAAACCACCTAAATCACTATTAAATTGTATTTTTTATTGAATTGTATTTGCATGCATGCGCTATCTGTAAATATAGTATATTGTACATTATTATAATAAAACAGGATAAACTGATCGTGGAAAATGTTAGATTCCTGGTAATTTACACAAACTCGCTATTAAGCAACTTTTAATTAAGTTCGACTGAAAAGTCCTTGTCAGCAACGGATTTTCTTTGCTGACGATGCATTTCAGTGAAACCAATATCGTTGAATCAAAGTTACTTCGCACATTGCTCACATAGTGAGCACATTATCGTCTTCAACATGACCTGCTCATGGAAAACTTGGTTTGCTCTTGGTATTAATACGTTTTATTTTCTTTTAACTGATGTGTCATATTCCTAGAATCTAGCATCGCTAAATATATCCAATAATGTTTTAATATGGAAATACGCCATATGGAAAAATTTCTAATCTGTGTGTCGCAGTAATCTGCTCTCTGACAAAGAATTATATTACTTATTCTTCTGAAACTAATGAAATTAATGAAACATAAGTGTACATCAATTTTCTTATAATGGTAACATGAAACATAATGGTACATCAATTTTCTTATAATTTCCTTACCTTTAGATATACAAAGTGTCTGACGTAGTGTCCAATGCACACGTAGTGTGCATATAGATTAGGTTAAATAGAATACAAAATTCCTTTACAATTTTGCAAATAACTACGTAAAATTTTTAGTTATTAATTAAAGCATAAATATTGCACTAATATTCCTTAATTAATAACTCAAAATTTGATTATATGCAAAGAGAACTTTTTGTTCAGTTCAATCTAATCTATACATAACGGCATGCACAACTTATCTGCCGTGTCACACGTGATCATTCGCCAATTTTCTTTAATTAATAACTCAAAATTTCACGTGGTTGTTTGCCCTATATTCTGAACATATTCTTAAACATTAGAGCAGTGAGTGGAGAGAAAGAAAATTATATACCGACTTTAGTAGAAATTCCTTGGCTAGAAATAAATTTGCCAACAAGTGTTGCAAATATGATAACTATGTCTTTTCCGAAGAAAGGATCTTCAAAACGCCCTTACACGACTCTTATGTCCGTAACTGGATTAGATGTAGATTCTCGGGGTCAGTTATGGATTTTAGACTTACCTGATGAAGAAGGCTATTGACCCCGAATTTACGATTTAAAACAAAATGATCGATTGGTATTTATTTTACACATTATATTTTTTTTCTATTTTATATATTCAGCTATACGTCTTATATATCCAATAAGTAATCTGTAACAGATTGACATCAGATTGACATCAGATTGGCGACAGAATTTGTTGAATTCGAGCAGGATCTGTTAACAGATCTATAGACATCTGCGTCCCCAATCTGCCGTCAGACTGCTGACAAGGTCTGCTAACAGATTCTGTCATCAGATTGGCGGCAGATTGCGCGCAGATTCTGTCGTTGCGTAGGCTTTTTAATTAAATCCTTGGTAAAAAATTTTCTCATAATTTTTCATAATTACTTATGGAATAAGCGCTTTCTCATAAATAATCATAAATACTCGTAAAATACAATGAGAAAATATAAGTTTTCTGTATTACTTTTTCATAATTTGTAAGATTTTCTCCTTTCAAATATATCATATTTTTCATATTTTCTTATAGATGAAAACATTTAACATTCTTATAGTTGAAAACATTTAACAATTTTATTTGATTTCACACTGCATCACGTTTAAAAATTCACTCAGCACTGATGAGATTCGAATTCAAACCGAAGATATCTTTTGGATTATGATCCGTCGCCTTAGACTACGCCAATTCCTCATTTGATAAAAAGTAGTTTGTATTGTCTATTTAAAGTTTAAGAAAGAAAAATCTTAGAATTTGTTCGCCTTTTAAATCGCAAAATACAGACAAAACCGTTCAATATATAAATAACCGACACGATAATTCGAAATTAATTGTCTACCAGGGGCTGTATAGAAAATCACTGCAATAAAACAGTAGATGACATTTTTCCATGCTAATAAAATACTGTGCTTTTACATGTGCGAATTAATTTGGTCGATCGTTCAATTCAGATTATATTAAATTTCAGAATTAAAAAGTAACTCGTTACTTGTAACGAAGTTACAGTTACATTTTTTCGACAACTGTAACTTAACTTAGTTACTTATTTTTAATAAATTGTAACTTTTTTAACAGTTATTTTAATATAATATTGGAAGTATGCATTAATTTTAAAGGATTTTCAAGAGATGGTGTAACTAGTATCGCATCGGGCCATATTGTTGCTACCTTCATGTCAAAGCACCATCATGTGGCTTTAATTTTCAGTATGTGTTATTTTGCCGAAGTGTAAACAACACTGTTTTTTCGAACATTGAATATGTCGAATTTTATGCCAACAAAACGCAATTTGCGGGAAGCTTTGCTTTTTTGCTTTCATTTAAAGAAAAGTGCTGGTGAAAGTCAATGAATGCTGTCAGAAGCTTATGGTGATTATACTCTATCGATTTCAACATGTGAGTACTAGTTTCGACGCTATAAAAAAAGTGATTTTGACACAGAAGACAAGGAACGTCCAGGCCAGCCGAAAAAGTTTGAAGATGAGGAAGTGGAAGCTTTACTCGATCAAGACCCGAGTCAAACGCAAGAAGAACTTGCAGAATCATTAAATGTTGATCGATCAACGATTTCCAGATGTTTGAAGGCCATTGGAATGATTCAAAAGTAAGAAAATTGAGTGCCGTACGAGTTGAAGCTGAGGGACGTCGAAAAGCGCAAAATGACCTGTGAATTGTTGTTTCAAAGACACAGAAAAAAAAGTTTTTTGCATAATATCGTGACGGGTGATGAAAAATGAATACGCTACGATAATCCGAAGCTCAAAAAATCATGGTGCAGGCCAAGCGAACCATCAACATCGACGGCAAAGCCGAATATTCATGGCGCCAAGCTCATGCTCTGAATTTGGTGGGATCAGCTGGGTGTAGTGTATTATGAGCTGTTCTAACCCAACGAAATCATCTGGGGAACGCTACCAACAACAATTGATGCAATTGAGCCAAGCATTGAAGCAAAAACGGCCAGATTACGCGAAAAGACAAAGTGATTTTCCAGCACGACAACGCTCGGCCACATGTTACGAAACCAAGGAAACGTTAGAAGCGCTTAACTGGGATGTCCTATCACACCCACCGTATTCTTCAGATATTGCTCTTTCCGATTACTATCTATTTCGATCGATGATTCATGGCATGTCTGAGCAGCGCTTCCATTCTTATGAGGATATCAAAAAATGGGTCGATTCGTGGATAGCCTCAAAAGATGTGTCGTTCTTTCGAAGTGGAATCTACCTATTACCAGAAAGATGGGAAAAAATAGTGGCTAGCGATGGACAATATTTTGAATAATCAATTTGTAACCATTTTTTCACAATAAAGTCGTATTTTTACCAAAAAATCTCTTAAAATTAATGCGCACTCCCAATATAATATAATATAATTTCTAATATAATATAATATAATATAATATAATATAATTCTATAATATAATATAATATAATATAATATAATATAATATAATATAATATAATATAATCTATAATATAATATAATATAATTTCATATCAACAATTTATAAATAATTATGTGAAATTATGAGAAATTCTTCAGATTTTCTAATATTTTCACGAATTATTTTCAAAAACATAAAATATGAAATCTCATCATTTTTCGGAACGATTCTATGAGAAAATATAAAATATTCTTTAGATTTTCTATTATTTTTATATATTTTATCCCGAAAATTTGATATATAAAATCATATAATAATCAGAACGATCCTATGAGAAATTATAAGAAAATTTTCACATTTGGTCTCATTTTTTCCCGAAAACATGAAATATTGAATTTCATAATTTCTCAGAATCATCCTGCGGTAAAATATGGAAATGTTTCAAATTTTCTAATATTTTCATACATTTTTTCCCAAAAACATTAAATATGAAATCTTATAGTTTCTCAGAACGATTCTATAAAAAATTATGAAAAATTTTTCAGATTTTGTCACATTGTTTCCCGAAAAACATGAAATAAGAAAGTTCATAATTTCTCATAATTTCTCAGTATGCAATTTCTCATCGCAAGAGAAATTATGAGATGTTCATAGTTTCTAATATTTTTTTATACATTTACACAAAAGCATAAAATAAGAAATCTCATAATTTCTTGCAATGATCACAAAAACAGGTACTTTAATAGTTAGAAAACAGTTACTTTAATAGTTACTTGAGGAACGAAAATAAAATTAAAATTATATAGTAACCGTATAATTAAATAACCCAAATAGCACAGAGAATTCAAAAAGAATTAAAACAGAATCCAGTCGTATGTTACCAATTTTGAGTTTATTTTCAGATACAAAAATTCTTTAGTGTTTAGTTCAGTGAAAAGAATTCTTTTTGCTTATTTAGAGAAAGAAATAAGAACTCACAAATGAAGATATCAATAAAAAAATAGGAAAAAGGGCAATTCGAGTTCAAGCACAGGACTAATAGTGCTATGTACCATATGGGTAAAACCTTCCTTATGTTAGGAAATCGTGTAATATACAGGGTGAGTCATTTTAGTCTATGAATCCAAATATCTTCCAAATTACGGTATCTACAAAAAAATGGTTTAGATAAAAGTTGACCAGGACAGAGGGGGTCATTCAATTGTACTATTGGTTTTGACCTTGAGGTCAATTTTGAAGGTTACTTCAAGGTCACGATGGTTTTTTCTAATGGGACACCTTATTTTTGACTGCGGATGTCGAAAGAGCGGAAAATTTTACATCAAACTTGTCTTATGAAAAAATTGTTTTTGCGACCTTGGAAAGGTAAAAAATGAAGGTGAAATGTCTGAAAAACGATCTGGTGTACTTTTTCTAAAATGACGTGGTTTTCTGGGTAACACAAATGTGCATAATGCTTAAACAAAGTCAATGAATTGTAAAAGTGTAAATCACTTTAACTAGCTTGACCTTGAGGTCAATTTTCAAGGTTGTTTGAGGCTCATAACGCATTTTTTGATC